>NW_009729677.1:9812-10014 GCF_000703405.1 Apaloderma vittatum | reverse complement strand
AGGACCCTCAGGTTGCAGCAGATCACGCCCCGCTGCAGCCAAAAGCGACTGCCACAAGGCTGAGCTCCGTGGGCCCTGCTCACAGCAAAGCTAAATTTGGCCCTTGCCCTTCTCTCTGTCTCCTTCTTGATTTTTTTTTTTCCCCACTCCTGTTCTCCTTTGCTGCTGGCACAAACCTTTGCAGCTCCCATTAAGAAATCTG
>NW_009729677.1:0-9783 GCF_000703405.1 Apaloderma vittatum | reverse complement strand
CTTTCCCTCTCTCTTTTGGGGGCTGGTTCTGCCCTGCTCTGTAGTAGCTTGTCCTTTTTGGGGACTCCTTTGCTTTCCTGGGCGGGGAGGGGGCTGCTGGGCGATGAAGGGAGGGCAGGGGAAGTGAGCTGCTGCTGATTCACCGCAGCTGTTCAAACAAGCCATCCGCCCCATCCTCTCCTTCCCTCCTCAAAGCCTCGCTCAGCAGTTGAAGGCTCCTCCTTACATTTGTTTTCCTGCCCAGTGAGGTTGGGGCTACAGCAGAAGCACATTCTTGGGTCCAGCACATTCTTTCTCCAGAAGCCAAGCCCACAGCCCCGGCTCTCCAGCATCCTCACCCATGGTTTCGGGGCAAAAAAAAAGCAGTGGCTGAGCACAGGCTGCCTTCATTGCTGTGCCCAGGGTGATTTTGCAGGGGAGACAGAGAGATGTTGGGAGGGCACCAGGAGCAAAAGCTCCTGGGATTCATCACTCTGTGCCAGGAATACCTTTCATCTTTAATTCTGGCAGAATAATTTGAATTTTGAAAGGGAGGATGAAATTGCTTGCAGGACCAGCAAGAGAAGTCATTCTCCTGCAAGTGAAGCAGGAAGATTTGGCCTGCCAAAGGCTGGCGGCTCCACGCGTTTTCAGAATCATCTTCTCCTGAGAGCAGTGGACAACTGTGATGTCTATAGCACAGACACACATGGCATCAAATCTTAGCCCAGAAGTCTAGGGAGGCAAACAAAAGGACTCAGAGATAAAGCTTGATACGCATAGGACCTGGGTCCTAGAAGTGCCTGTGAGAGCAGAGATTAAGGTTTATTTACACAACTCCTGCATTCCCGTGAGATGAATTACGTGACCCTAGGTCTGGTAGCTGCTAGGAAGAGCTGGGTAACTTTGGGGCACTGACAAAGGCTTAAAGTAATATAAAAGGCACTTTATGGCCCGGACTAGCAACCCAGGCGTTTGGACAACCACCACAGTGGGTTTAGAGAAACTGCAGTCTACCAGGTGGTAGATAAATTTTAAAATAAGTAGATAAGCAGATTTTAAATCCCTGGATCTTGGTTCTGCTCCTGCTTTGAACAATGCTGTGCAAGTCGCTTCGCCACCCTCTGGTTTTGTCTTGCTTTTCCTTTGTCTTATTTAGCTAAAAGTATCTGGGTAAAGTATGTTTGGATACCACCTGCCATAGCAGCGTCACAGACTTCATAAGCATCTCCAGCCACCTTGGTAACAGTGATGATTGGTGTGTTTTCTAAAGATCAGTACGTTAGAGACACATGGGAAAGAGCCTTGCCAGGATGCTAGAAGGCAGAGAGGTGAACATCTCGAGTAGTGTCTGCAGGACAAACTGAAATTGTCGAGCTGACACAGAGCATTTATGTTTTCCCCACTGAAGGATGGTATCATCTTCATATTTTGTGCAGAGGCCAGATGGAAACAAACCACTATCAAGTGAGGTCAAGGGGAGATATCCTACGTGCAACCGTGGTTTGGGACACGCTTTCACAAGTACTTGGCATCTTTCCTTTCTTTACTGACACGTGGAAGCTGAGCTCTGCACGGGAAACTAGTGTGTAGCTTTTGGGGCCTGGAAGAATGAAGTTATGTGCTGGAATTACTAGAATCATAGAATCGTATCAGCTGGAAGAAACCTAGAAAATCACCAAGTCCAGGATTTGTCCCAGCCCTATCAACCTACTAAATGATTCCCCCCAACACAACATCCACCCATCTCTTCAACACCTCCAGGCAGCCATCTGGAAGGAAGGCAGAAGCCAGGGAACATGCTTGGCTGCCTCTCCTCGAGGACTGGGGTCTGGATTTCATCATGAGGTGACTGGTTTTTTAGCAAATTGTGGATGAGAGGACAGCAGTGGATATTGTTTCACCTTAGGTACAGAAACATCTTGGATGCAGTCTCCCATAGTGCCCTCATAGTTCAGCTGGTGAGGTTTGGTTTAAGTAGGTCAACTATGAAATAAGCGGAAAAGAGGAGGAACCTGCAGGGTCAAAGTGTTGCAGCTCTTGACCAGGAGTCCCCAGGGATCAATACTGGGGACAATACTTTTTCATGTTGTCTAATGTTAATAAACTGGACTTGGAGGCAGAATGCACCTCAGTGAGCTTGTGGATGGTACCAAATCCAGATGTTAGAGGACAAGGATTTTATTCAACGGGACACTGACAGGCTGGAAAAATGGTTTGAGAGGTTGGAGTTTCAAGACAGACAAATTCCAAGTCCTGCAGCTGGTACAGGACAATCCCACGCAAGGCTGCAGTTTAAGAATCTGTATTTCAGTAAATGCCATTTGTCCTGAGCACAATCGGAGAAATCTTTCCCACCGTGGGCACCAGCTGGAGAGAAAGCAACGTGGCAGGGAAAGGCTTGAGGATTCTGATGGCAGACAGAGCTAACACAAGGCAGCAGTCTACCTTTAGGGGAAGGTATGATTGCTGTCTTCGATTATGTAACGACAATCCATGGAGGAAATGAAGCCAGACTTCCCTCAGAGGTACACAGTGAAGTCTGAGAGGTGATGGACACGAGTTGCAGCATGAGAAACTTCAGCTCAGGGGGAAAAAAGAAATAATAGTAGAGGAGTTAAACATTGCCCAAGAAATGGAGGAATCTCTGTTCTCTGAGATATTGAAAACTTGAATGGATACAAAGCCCCCAGTAACCTACTCAAAATTACCCTACTTCATTTTAGGGTACTGGGCTGGATGACTTCTGGAGGACCCTTTTGATCACGGTTCATCTGTGACCTTTCTAAAAAACGTTGTCTTCATCGCCCTGCATTCAGGCCAGAAGCATACCTGAGTTTTGAGACTAGACTTCCTACAGTCCTAACTTCCTCCTCATGGTCCACCAGGAAGGCCACCTCCTGACGGTGTGGGAAACCTGCCTTCAGTTTCTTTTTCTTGCCCGAGAGGCTCGTGCATCCCTCAGCCTTTCATCAGGCTCGGGAGGGCCAGGAATACCTTGGGTTTCTTACAGAGCTTTGACCTACAGCTCTTGTGTCAGAATTGAAAACACATATCTTGCACGCTCATGTAACGAACAGTTGGTGGAAGCCAAAGTAGAACCAAGCCCTCAGGTATTTACCTAAATTAACAAAACTGCATTATTATATTGGTAGCAGATGAATCAAAAGGAGTTCTAAGTCTTATCACAAGCCTTCCCCACTCCTCTACCAGTTTGCAGCGGGAGGGTACGTGCTCACCCCTGCCTTGCACCAGTTGTCAGGAAAAAAATCTGGTAGATTTTTTTGTGGGTTTTTATTTTTATTTTTTTAAAAACAGTGAAAGCTTAGGGGAGAAAAATCAGATTATTTCAGTTTGGATTGGTAGGATCCCACCCTATGTGGCCTCTTGAATATAACAAACAATTTAGAACTAAATTGCACACTTGGTTCCATATGATTGACTTCCCTGGGATTGTGCTGACAAAAATAAAAACAGAACTTAACTCCTCAGACTTCAATTAAGTTGATAAGTTATTGCCTATGCCTCCCTCCTGGTTAACTCTGAAGAAATAAAGAAGTCCATTATTAACTTAGAAGATTGTCAGACTTGGAATTCTACAGTTGTCGCATTCTTTAATGTAATATACACCCAGAAAAGATATTGTCAAACCTAAACGCAGCCCTGATGTGAACAGGAGGGCTGGGAGAGCTTTTAATCTCCTACAGACCAAGCACAAATTTTATAGATTTTCTATGAAGCAAAAATCCTTATATTGCTTGCTTTCGGAAAGCATTCGTTCCAAGGTCCTGAAATGCTGTTCTGAACATGTTTACACAGTATTTCAGGATATGAGAGGAACTACGACAACTGCTGACATAAGGCTTAATAGAATAATGGAAATACTCTATTACATTTAATCACTAAGGGCACCTGCTACTTAGTACTGATTGAAGCAACTTATCTTAATTTCTAGATCAAGTGTCTCCTGTTAGTGCCTTAATGAAGCAGTGTGACACAAGAGAAAAATCACTTTACTTTGCATGTTGCCATTTAAAATGATTCAGGGGGGAAAAAACGAACCCAAACAAACATTTCAGCATTTTCCCTGTTTTGTAAACATCTCCTCTTCCTGGAAAAACCTTTCACAACAAAAGTGCCTCTTGGGCAACTTCGGTCTATGCACAATAATGAGCTCATGGCTTTTAAAAAATAATTAAAAAAAAAGGCTCAGCAAAGCCCAAGCAGGATGGATGCCCCTGTTTTACCCCAGCAATGTCTTATTTCAGTGTTTTTCAGGTCCCCTTGTGTTGACTCGAGCAGGAATATCCTCATTTTCATGCCATCCAGATACTTCAGCAACGAAACAACTTTCAAAACCCGTGTGGGGATGACACAGTTTTCCCGTTTCTGCCTTCCTGCGCTGCCCTTCTCGTGGGGGTTGTCAAGCAGTTGTGTTTTACTCTCTCTTTCTTTGATTCTCAGCCAGTTTCCTACCCTATCCTACTCTTCCCAACCCTGCTCTATCTGCACCCTTTGCTCTCGAGCCTTAATTTCCCAGACTTTGATCCTTTAAGTGGCTGTTTCCCACTTTAAGCCCTGATGCAGCTTCCCTGCATGCTGGCCAGTCTCCCATGCTCAATCTACAGGAAAAGAAAAAGGGGAAAAAAGGAAAAAAGAGAAAAAAAGAGGAAAAAAGGGGGAAAAGGGGAGAAAAGTGGCTAAAGAGAAAAAAGAGACAAAAAGGGAAAAAAAAGAGGGAAAGGGGGAAAAGGGAGAAAAAGAGAAGAAGGGGCAAAAAGGGGAAAAAAGAGAAAAAAGGGGAAAAAAGGAGGAGAAAAAGAGAAAAAATGGGGAAGGGGGAAAAGGGGAAAAAAGGGGGTAAAGAGAAAAAAGGAAAAAAGGGGAAATGGGGAAAAAGGGAGAAAAATGGAAATAAGGGTGAAAAGGGGAAAAAATAGAAAAAAGGAAAAAAGCAGGAAAAGGGGGAAAAGGGAGAAAAGGGGGAAAAGGGAGAAAAGGGAAAAAAGAGAAAAAAGGAAAAAAGCGGGAAAAGGGGAAAAAGGGAGAAAAGAGAAAAAAGAGAAAAAATGAAAAAAGGGATAAAAAGGGAAAAAAGAGGGAAAAGGAAGGGAAAAGGGGAAAAAAGGGATAAAAAGGGAAAAAGATCAGAGCAGCAACAGCACCCAGGAGCACTCAGCTGTGCTGCAGCAGGGCTGAGAAAAGCAGGGAAAGCAGGAGCACGTGTCCATTAATGAGGAGCATGTGTGGTCACCGATACCCGAGGCTTTCTGACGGGCAGCAAACTTTGTTTCCTTAGTCCAGCAGCTTTTCAGCTTCCCAAGGTCTTGTAGCACCCGAGGAGGTACAGAGTGATGAGGTGTCTCGCGAGGCAGATTTTGTGCAGCAGGGTTTCAGCCGCTGGCTCTGTCACAAAACAACAGCAACAGAACAAAAACCCAAAGAAGCAGGTCAAATATTTCAGCGTATAGTAGGATAAGGAACTAAGATCAAAATTAAACCCTTGTAAACTACGTGCAAGAGCTGGCAAGGAAAACATCTAGTATGTGGGCATCTTTAAAATTTCATAGAATCGTAGAAATTTCAATACACAGAAATAACAGAATTACATGGCAATCAAATACACAGACATTTCAATTTCTCGTATTTTGGAGAGGGGAATGCATACACCCCGAAAGTAACATTCTGAAATATTGTAAATCCAGCTTGAAGTCCCTTTTCTACCTCATGGGTGACTTCCAGACAGCGCAGGAGTCTTTCTCACTTGCCTGATAGGAGCTGCTGTTTTAATCAAAGCCAGCACACTCGTAATTATTTATATCTTGCCAATGTGTCAAAAATTCCCGTCTTTTTCTCAAAAGAATTCTTAGAGCTTGGAATAATTTGCTGTGTGGTTCTGACATCTTCAATCCATCAAGCTGAAGGGAGGAAGATGGATTAAAATGATAATTGTAGCGGAGAAGTTATTAAGTTTTGAGTCTCCCTGAGCATCACTTGGGTGCTATCCCTCCCCTGCCCTTGGGGAGTGACTCATGTCACAACCTGCCCGCTGCCAAAAAGCTCCTTTTCCTATTGCAACAGACCTTCTGGACACTAGATTTCATAGAATCATCATAGAATGGCCTAGGCTGGAAGGGACCTTAGAGATCATTTAATCCACCCACCCTGTCATGGGCAGGGACGCCTCTCAACTAGATCAGGCAACACATGGGGAACGAGCAGGGATTGAACCCGCCACCTTGGTGTTATCAGCACCACGCTCTAACCGACTGAGCTAACCAGCCCCCAAATGGATCTGTTTGTCATGTGGATTTCTAATCGAGGCCACACAAAGCCACAGATTGCTCATCGTTCAAGGCTTGCTTGCTGTCGTGGTATCCCAGGGCCTGGGACTGGTATTTCAGGTGACGGAATCAGCCAGAAATTGCAATAACTTAACTTTCCTCACATTTTGTTTATATAGAAAGAACTTACATTATAAACACTGATCCGAGTTCAAAAAGTGAACTAGTCAAGTTCCTTTAAAAGATGTTTCTAAGTGAAAATGTGGCGTTTCAAGACTTTAAGAAGAAAAGAAATGCTTGTAGGAAGTGTAATAAGGGCAGATCTTTTCAAAAAGCAGGGGAAATCCCCAGCTTCCTTTGTTCCCTTGCTGATAAGAAAACAAAAGTGAGACTAAAAGACTCAAAGAAAATTTTCAAAAGTGAAACGTCACGTTTAACTTTGAATTCTGACACAAAACTGAAAGTACCATAATACTGAAGACAAATGCACGAATGTTTTGTTTATGGAACAGCAATGAAAAAAACAGCTTGAACAAAACATGCAAAGAGCAAGAACTTTGTAGACAAGGCACGAATTGTTCAGGTGGTGATGCTCTTTCTTGGTGTTGGTTTGAAAATCTAGCAGCAGAGGGGAAACAAGAAATTTTCCCCAGAGAAACGCGTAAGACTGAGGCATGCAAGGTGAGAACTGGGTCAAGACCACAAAAAATTGTCCGAGATGGGAAAATTATTATGAATTACAACACTGCCAGGATTGATGTGTCTCTCTCAAAAAAGTGCAGAGGAGTCTCGAGCCATTAAACTCTCTAGCTCCGAGCTGTTCTCTTTGATCCATAAAGAGGACCTTTGACAGCGCAGTGCCCTCTAGCACTGTAATAAAGTATTAACACCAGTTAATACCTCCCAAATGGCTACTCTTCGAGTCCTTCCACCCATTTGGGATGGAGGACTTTTTTTCTATATTGAAAGGACGTTCAATCTGAGCCCCGCTGAGAATTAATAGACCATATGAGAGTACAGGCACATGTGGGTCAGGGGCTGCTGAGCTAACCCCCCTGCCCGGCTCCCAAATGCAGTTTGACGGAGTGAACTAGGAACTAATTTACAGGAGCAGGAGGAATCTGAGCTGCTTTGATCCAAGATCACTAGACTCGGAGATGACAAAGCCTGGTGTGATTATCCTATAGATGGGGACCAGAGCATGGCCTGATAATTTTAAAGATACACATTCCCTCGTAAGACTTGGAATAGAGGTCCTCAGGTGGATGATTCCACTCTGAAGTGGTCTCAATGGCTAAGAGGGAGATTATCAGAAAATCAGTTAAAATAGAGCCCTACAGGCATTGGGTTAGGTTCAGTGGATGCCATCTTTTCAAGAGCAACAGGGAAAAAGCAAGGAAATCCCAAGGGCCTTTGGTACTCAGAGCTGTGTTACGAGGCCAGAACAAGTAAGGAACACACATGGTTGTGCCCTGCTGACTTCCACTGCTGGCCAGCGGAACAGCTGAGGGTCTACAGCTGTGCAGATGTAACACAAGTGGGTTTTCTGAACTGGGATGTATATCTCAAGTGCTTAGATGTCTGGTTGTGGCCCTGTGGGCAGCGTGACACAAGTGCAACGCTCGCTACATCATGCATTTTCTTCTCCAGTGAAGCTCTTCTAACTGCTTCTTGAGCTGCTAGTCCTACAGCTTCTGTAGGGAATTGAAAACTTGTGCTCTTGGTATTTAGACCCTCGTTGTAGACACAACATGGACCTTCTAATTGCACTCACCCTGAAACACTTGCCCAGTTTCTGCCGCAGAGACAGAGGAAATTCTGTGCCTCTTCGCAATTAGTTATTTTAGCAAGATTTATTAGGCTCTGCCTTTGAGATCACATCAGTACTGTTTTGACAGTAGGGGACAATCCCTCGATGACCAGAGGGGGATGGATGAGATAGTGTACAGAAACAGGAGACTTTTTTCCCCTTTTTGTTTCTAATATCTGTGATACGGATGCCATGCAGAGCAGATTACGTCTATGCCTAAGAGCAACAGGCCACTCAAGGGAAATTGCACTAATTGGGTATATAGGCCGATTGCTGTCTCATTTAGTTCCTGTCTGTTCTACCCTGGAAGAGGGCACAAAGAAGGGATTGTGGAGACTTCAGGAAGCATGGATGAGGTTTTCTCACAGTTTAGGATACTCACACGTTGGGAAGTAGGGGGTCGGTTTGGTCGGTGTACTCTTTCATCCTCCCTGGCTTCATCCTAGAAGCGAAGTCCATTCAGTTGGTGTGGTTAGAACTCTCCTCCTGCATGAGGCTTTTATTCCAGCCTGTTTTCAGTCTCTTTGGTCTGATAACAAAGGAGAAGCTAAAAACCACCTTCCTGGAAGCTGTGGTAACATAAGCTCGGCTCAGCACTCACAGAAGGCAACCAGAATAATTTCTATTGCTTGCATGAAGAGTGGTAGAGGCTTCTCTTAGATGAGCTGCAAGATCTCTGAAATATTGTCAGTGCCATCACTTAGGCTGGAAATAAAAACTCTGAGGGTGTCCTATTTGAAAACACTCAGTGTGGTGCAAAGCCCTCTGATACCTGGCCAGAGCGATGCGAGTCACTGCATCTATTGTATGGTTTGGGTCTGTATAAATGCACTCCAGAGTTCGTTAATGCCTTGAGGCTGAGATTGCTGTTAACTAACTTTCCACAAACCTAATATATTATTTAAACAATGCCACAAAAGGCGCAGGTGACCTCTCAAAATGCATTAGCACGTGGAACTGCTTTGGAGTAAAACACTCGGTGCACCTTCCTCAAGTGGTGCCCAGTGATCGTGGATGAGCTGGTTTATCACAGTCTGGAAAATAATACACAGATCACTTCTGCCTCAGCAGAGGAATGTCCAGAGCAAATGAGTGAACACAAAAAGCCCCTGTAGCACCTGATGGAGACACATTCTGAAGGAGATGCTCCCATCCCCAACCCTAACACATCACAGGTTATTACAAAATTGTGTTTATTTCTGCAGAGTAGAAGGGGGAAAAAAACATGGCTGAAGTTTCCTTCTCCCTGCATGTTTAGAACTCCTGATTCAATTTCTCCTCTCTCTCCCTTTGATTTGACTGGTCTCACTCTACCTTTCTTCCACGTCAAGCATTTAAGCAGCATTAACAGACTCTACCACTTCAACTCGTCATCTGCAGCACCTCACAGCTACTCTGGCACCCCTTGCAGCATCCCTGAAATGTGATAAGGCTGCCTTGGAAACCTGAGGGACAGGCTTGTGACACCAACAGCACAGAATACAAGTGATATTGGATATGCAGACACATGCAATAGGCCCTGGAAACAGGAACTGGGAGAAATTACAGTGGAGACACGAGCTGCATGCTGCAGAGCATTGGCTTTGTAGCACGCAAAAATAAAATAATTAAATAAATAGACAAACAAACAAGTAGTTAAATAATAAAATTTAAAATAAATAAATAAGGATAAATAAAATAATAAAATAAAAAATAAAATAAATACATAAA
>NW_009729676.1:9714-10606 GCF_000703405.1 Apaloderma vittatum | reverse complement strand
AAATCCGGCTGAGCCAACCCAATACACTAATCAAGACTGACCCAAAAAATTCTGTTAGTAGAAAGTGATTCATAGGATAATTTCGATAGAAGATCACTAGTCCAGCCTCCTGCTGGGACCAGTGTCAGCCACAGGATCAGACCAGGTGGCTCAGGGCTTGGTTAATTTTGATCTTCAAACCCTCCCTATGGAGATTGTACAACTGCTCTAGACAACTGCTCCAACACCTCACTGTTCTCATGGGACTTTAGTTTCAAAGTTGTGTCCATTGCCTCTCATCTCCCCACCATGTGCTGCTGTGAAGTCTGACTCCATCATCTCTACAGCCTCCATCTAGGCAGGGGAAGGCTTCCACCACATATGCTCTGAACTTATCTCCCCTCAATGCTTAACAGGGCCAATTCTCTCAGCCTCTCTTACAGGAGAACTGCTTCAACCATTTTGATGACTGTCTGATAAACTCGTTACAGTAGCTGAGTTACAGTGAGTTATTGCTGCTGCTGAATAAAGTATTTCAAGTTGAGAGGTACATTTGAGTTCAGACAGACTGAGACCACTTCAGACATTTAACAACAAAAAAAAAATTGCAAGGAAAATTTCAACCTCCTATGCTTGCTCTATGTTAAGGTGTTTAACAATCAGATCTCAAATAAAACACATGGTAATATTTCTCTCATTGTTAGTCCTACAGCTATCTGATGTGAGGTGAAGGGATAGGAAAAGAGAAGGAAGACACAAAGGGAAGGGAAGGAAAGCAAGCGCTCTTAGTAACATACACTGTGGCTCAGGGACAAATTTGATGTTTACCCATGACAGTATTATGGTGCAGTCTTATTGTCTTCAGGACAGAGGCCAAGTATGCAGTCACTCTGATGGCTGCAGATGTTGTGTT
>NW_009729676.1:0-9683 GCF_000703405.1 Apaloderma vittatum | reverse complement strand
CAGATGTTTTTTTGGTGCCTCCATTACACCACCACACCAGCCACTAACAGTTGTAAAGTACCAGTGAATTTGGTCTTGAAGCATTGTTTAATGTACTTACTTCCTGTTATCATAGTAAAATGGAGGGTAATGGAAATCTTGCGAGTCACCCTGGCGCACACCATACTATGCTCAACTATTTGCTCAACTATTTGGTATATCTGGAAAGCAGTAAATGTCAAAACAAACAAACAAACAAGAAATCACAAAGCACATTTCCTTCTCCTTTACTAGTGTTTGCATCTCTTCATAGTAAGTGTATCCTGGGAGGCCATGTGATTTTGCAGTGTTCGTATGTGACTATAAATCAAGTTGCATTTAATACTTGGAATGACAAAGAGGAGAAGTGAGCATTCAGATATAGAAGGATTCATCCATTTTAATAATAAAGGCAACTACACTAAATTTTCTAAAAAAAACCCACCCAATACACAGCACCTTCTGTTCAGGTACTCTATTGACTTACATCCTGTTTAACGGTTACCGCAAATACTATGCTTAGTGGAATATGCCCCAGCAGCATCTGATATTTTTGCATTATCTTATTTGCATTTCATTAGGATGATTACCTAATATCTTGTAATAATGGCAGCACATCACACATGACGTGGAAGACCAGTCTTTGAAATGAAAAGATGGCTGTGGGATATTTATTAGCTTCAACTCACCCTTCCAGCACATAAAGACAATTTAAGGTTAGTTCAATGTAGATAGGAACTTGTGATAATTTGTCAGAACTTTCTAGTTTTCTAGCAAGGAAAGATAGATTATTTGTAATTGAACACATGCCTAAAGCTAATGAAATCTTTTAAGTAAGTATTATTTTGTTTCAAGGGTATCTTATTATTAATGAAGACAAAGAGAAAAACATAGCACTGGACAAAAGCTTTATATTTATTCTCAGTAAAGCAGAGCTTCAAGAATGGTATAATCTTTCACTTGAATTGCCTCAGTGTCTTAGACAGAAAAACAATGATTACATTAACATCACTTAGTAATTGCATCAACATATATTACATCAACTCTCCAATATCAGGACTGAGCCACCCCCTAGATGTGTCTCATAGGATTGCTCAGATTGCTTGCATTTCTTGCACTTGCTTTAAAGCCCACTGAAAGAAAAGATGTTTCACGTGATTTCATTGGGTTTGGGATCAGACTTTTAACCTCTCACCTCAGTTAAGACAACATGTGAGGGAAGAAAATCAAACTAATGTGCTTACTTCACACACTCCTACACTTCCACACTCCAACAGCCAGTGGGCTGAATTTTCCAACTCAGTTCCACACCACGTCCTGTACAGACAACAGAGAGCAAAGATTGTTGATCTTGGCCAGCTCGGGCCTGATTTAAATCAATGGCCTAGAGTTGACACAATCTGCTTCCATTAACATATTTCAAAGTGCAGAGAAACGGTGACATGCACACGTGAGAATAAATTAATTTGATGAAGACACCTTCTTATCCTCTGTTGATGTTGATTCCTTCAACTATGCAGAAGGAATTCTGTTGACAGCTAATGAAAAGTAATACATAAAGCAACTGAAGAAAGAAAAAAAATCCCATTGACATAGACTTTCAACTCATTACATGGTGCTTTGCAGTCACAAATCCCATCAGCACCAATCAAAGCAAGATGATGGTCTTTCTAACGTTTTTGGTCTGGAAGACAGAACCTGCAGAAATATGAGAATTAGAATTTCACAGAGTGGGGAAGATGAAGGAGGGTGGGTGAAGACCTCTCCTATCTACGAATATACTGATCCACAAGACATGATGAGGGAAGGACTGGAGAGTTATGTTTCCTATGCTGACTTCTCTAAAGCACTGCACACTAGCAAGCAGCTCTCACCAAGGTGGGTAGAGCAATAAAATCCTGACAGTCAGGCTGAACTGACACAGTCCATTACCTATTGAATCATGCACATACAGGTCTCTCAATTGAATGATTACACCAGTATCAATGAGCTGTGCACTGCAGTCTTGTATTACACCTCTGTTCATAAAATTTTACAATGTGTAAGTAAAAAAATTAAACATTACCAAAAACATAAGCGTTTCTCTTTCATGCACCAGACATATCCAATGATGGCTAAGGTTTAAAAAATCTGTATGATGGATTTCCAGGAAAATGGCCAAAATCTAATACAGTATCGCCACATGGATCTCCTAAAAAGATATCCAGCAGAAGCCTTGCTTTTGACTATTTGCAGATGATATTACAAGTACATGACTATCACTGAATTACTGTTTATCTTTATTCTTTATTTTGGAAATAGTTCAATGAGCTTATCAGCAGATGAGCCAGAACCAAAATACATGTTTGCTGAAATGTATTTTGAAGCAATCAACTTTTGAAAAAAGAGCGTTTCAGCCAGAGCCTCATTACTGGAAAACTACACAGTATATCTAATTTTGAACGTGCACAAAATCTAAATATCTGCTTTATTGACACAGTATATCTTTTCTGAAAATTACATTTTTGTTCAAATAATAACATCATTGAATTTTAGAGCTGGTCAAATAGTCTTCTTTAAATATCGATTCTGGTAAATTTGGGTATGCTTTTGTGTTGTGAAACATTTGCGGACCATCCCCATTATTTGCACATCTTCTTGGAAGTACATGAAGGAAATTACAAGCAAACAGTCTTATCTGTTGACTATGCATAAGGTATTGAGCAGTGGTATTTGCTCCTTGACACGCAAGCCTCAAAATTAGTTAAGTGATTAATCTGCCTGCTCAGATAAATACACTGTATCAAAATGCCTAGATTTGTTCAATTCGTGCTCTTTACTCTGGTGGCTTTTTTTAAAAAAGCCATGCTTGCATGGTCAAGTACCATTTCATCACTACCCTGTTGTGGTATTTATGCTTCCCTACCTTTGGGCAGCAATGCTGGGCCAGCTTTGTAAAATGAACTCCAGCACATACCCATGTTTGCTCATCACGGCAAATCCCAGACCAGACTTCCTGCTGATATAAGTGGGCTTAACCTAACAGTTTTCACTCATTTACATCAGCAGATAATTTGGGCTGTGGCATGCACAAAAAATATGAATGTACACTTAAAATTGATTTCTGGAAGTGTTCCCACTGAAAAAAACATTTACCAAATGTTGAGATCCCACTGAAACTTCTGAAATCAGTGAGATTTAAGCACCTGCATTAATCAACTGACTCTTTGAACAACAAGGAATTCATTGATAACTTTTGCTGAACGGAGTAACAACAACAACAATAATAATAAACAAAAATGTGGCCGTATACCAAGTAAGAAACAGTGATATCAACCAATTAATTTTCTGGGTTTTTTTGTCTACATAAATGCAAAACAAGAGCTGGGCAATGAGAAATCATAATCCTGAAAATTTGACAAGCATTTATTCTTGCATCAATCCTGTTGTTAGGTTGTAATACCCAGATATGCATATAACAATTGAATTATTATGATCAAACATTTTCCATCTGCCACAAAACTTACTGGGCATAGACAGATCAGTTCTTGCTTCACTGAGATACACTTGCCTCAGTTAATTAAACCACCTGTACTTGAAAGCAACAGTCTGCACAGACCTGAGAATATGTTGTAAGCAACCAAGCTGTGTGAACCAGCTCTTACAGAGGCAAACTCTGTAGCTAAAGCTTTATTTAATTGTTCTGTGTGTCTAGGAGACCCAGCTACAGCTTCTTGTCAGTTTTTGCAGGATACTGACACACACACCCTCTTCAAGCTTCATGCTGGAAATAGCATTCCTGTTTGCTCCCAAGTTTTCAAACTATGGGAATTGCTGATCACTTTGGATAAAGTCACTCTGCACACAAAAACAATTATTCACTCCCAAGTTGTTTTTATCACTCAGAGAATGCACACATTTATTAATAGTATCTTCTGCACACATTACCTATATGTCATGATGTAATTTCACTGCCTTTAAGGCTTAGACCAGTTCATGGTAGAAGTGCTATTGACATAATTCAGTTGTGGAAATTCAGTATCAGTCTACTGTTAACTCAATGTCAACGTCAGGATCTAACTGTTTAGGAACTGTTTCAGAAACTACTTCACATTAAGAAAAACTAAGAGCTGTATCCACTTACAACTGAGCTGTTTGTTTCTGCTTTTGTAACTCTCTATTTAAACTTAGTAAATGGTACACATGGTAAACAAGGAAGAAATTATAAATGTGACAAATACACAACAAAGGATCATCAAGTAAGGAAAATGTCTCATTCAATAGAGCAATCACCAATTAAATAGCTTAAACAAAAAGATACAGACTTGTATCTCTGGATGCAAAGAATTCAAGAAATCTTACTTGTGCTTACTGGGCCTGAAGAGATTTGGAGGCCTTTATTACATAAACATCCACATCACTGGGCAGGTATATTGCTGCCTGTATTCAAAACTCTCTGCTCAAATTCCAGCCACAAAAATAATCAGAAAGCACTCGGAGAAAATTAGGGGCAGAATAACTAGTGGCTTGAGGGTACTTATGGTGTGACATTGAAGTTGCAGAAAATGACTCTCAGTGCGAATTCCCCAAAGAAAATTCCATGATTTTAAAACAAAAGAGATTTATTTATAATATCAACCAAAATATTTATATTTTAATATAGAAGACACTGAGCATCAGAAACAGAGTCAGTTTAAACGCAGCTCTCTTCACATGCTCGCACCCATGCACACAGGTCCTTACTTTTACAATAGTTTTCAGTCAGTCAGCAAATTTCTGAGTTGAGGCAAACTCTAACCAGTCCGCTCTGATTCCAGTGAAGCCAGGGCTAGAGTCATATAAAAAAAGGCAACTCAAAATGTTCCAGCACACTGTTCTTGCACATGTAGCCCTGACTAGACTGGAACAAAAATAAACAGAAAAAAACCACATCTGAAACAAGCTGACAGTTGTCTGACCGAACTAAGCTGTCCATGTGAGTGCAGAAACAAGATGGAGCAGCAGTGTTTCCAGAGAAGTCCCTGCAAGGACTATCCTAATGCTAATTAACTTTATCAGTAGTGACTTTGTTTTTTTCTGGATCACTGATAACAAAGCTGGCAAAGGAAAAAGATGGGGAATAGATAGTGAGAAGGTGAAGACAGGATTCACAGTAACTGAGATTGCTTTGTAAACTGGGACAGGACCAAAGGGTATGCACCGCAAAATGTCAGGTTAAATACCTGTGTGCTAAGAGAAAGCCACTCACAAGGCTACCGTTAGCTTCAGAGACTAGCACACACTTTACTCCTACAACTACCAGAGGAAGACAGTTCCACATAGACGTGGAATAACCACCTGAAGCTAAATTGACCTTACACATACATGCTAAACTATTATTCATATTTGCATTCCATACTTGATGGTTCTCATGCACTACTTCCTATATAATCCTACATATACAAGTGTCCTGAAAGAGTCAGGATTAAATGATAGGTCAGTTGGCATCAAACCTTCAAGAAGGATGATGAAAAATTGGAAGAGGTTTAGAGAAAAGAAACATACATTAAAAAATGAGGCTAGGTGAGTTCAATTTATTTTGCTTTTCAAAAGAAAGTTAGAAGCAGAGAAGATTAGGGTAACTTTTATTATTATTACTTTTTATTATTATTATTATTACTTTATCAGAAAGCACAGTCCTCTTAGGTCTAAAAGACAAAAGGATGAACAATGTCCAAGATTTTGTGCTCAAACCAGATAACTGCAGATGAGAAATAAGGCTCAAATCTCACGCTGCAAGCACAATCAATCACAACAGATAACTGTTTAAAGCAGCTTCTCTTTCCTAGCAATCTTTGAATCAATATAATTTTTTTTTCAGGTTTCGAGGGGGTTCTGTTCTTTGTTGTTGTTTTTTCCTGGTTTGTTTTTAAAGATCATCTAATTTAGCCACAGTCCCTAGGGCCAAAGCTGACCATGAGACTTCTATGACTTTAGTTGCTAAGGTACACAGAAAGCCAGACCAGCTGGTTTGGGAAAAGTTAAAATTCATAAACCTCCCAATCCACTGGCTGTGTGTTCTTCTTATGGTGACAGACCCCCAAGCAAGATTGGAGCCACACCTGGAAGTCCCTGTCTCAAACAACTCACAATCTCCACAGATAAAATAGGTTTCAGGTTGCAGGAATGAAGATGCACAATAGCGAGAGATGACTTTGGCCAAGGTCAGTCCCAGCTTTCCCTAAGACACAGTCTGTCCCAAAATATGAATCAATTCGCTGTTAATGCTGGTGTCTTATTAACTCTTATTTTATCACAACTAATTAGACAATGTTAGGTTGTGGTTGACTGAATCAATGCTGTGCAAGGACAACAGAATCTTCAATGTCCCTTCTGTTATCAAACCCTTACCTACAAAACAAACAAATACACACAGCACACACATAGCAACAATTCCCTTCAACACAGATTTTTTGGTCTGTGTGTTAGTAAGTGAAATTTTCCCAAAATGCTCATACTGCAACAGGTATCGTTTCCAGACTTGCCTTCCAGAAGCTTTCCCAGAATTCATCTGAAAAAGCTGAAATACACTACATGCATCCACTCCACTGTCTGGGCTATCAAAAACACGAAACAATAAAGGATCCCCCACACTTTTTTTAAGGGAGCTTTACAATTTTTGAGCCTCAGTTTTGGAAAACCCATGTCCAGTATTTTAAAAGGTAGAACTAATTGAACATAAGGTATTTGTTGAGGAATATCTTCTTACCTATATTGCTAAACTGTCAAAAGTCTTATCTTCACTCTTCTGCAGAGACTAGAAAAGCCTGCAAATATCCCACTGAGATATCCCATTGCACTAGGATGTCAAAGGACAGTGGATCAATTGTATTTTAGGCCAACAGCTTAAATATTTCCTACTCTTGATTCAGAAGTAGAAATTAATGATTTATTTCTCTTCCAAAACATTTCTTTTCACCGTCAAGAAAATAAGATTTGTGGTGCTGAAATCCTGATAGCATGGTATAAATATATTTATATGTTCTTGTAATTATATTTATGCTATACCTGAGGGATTCCAACCCTGCAAATAAATCTTGTTATTTTCTACACTATGCAAATAAACATTCTGTAGTGGAAATAAATCATTTGTCCCACTACAGAATCCTTTTCTTCAAAAGCAGTAAATCATTCTAACAATACCAATACTGGTCTGTCAGACAGCAATGGTCAAGTCTCACCAAACTGTGGCAAGTTGTAGCTTCCCATTAGCTGGCCACCGTAGCTTACTGCAGGGAGAAGAACAGGAAAAAGAAAAAGCAGTGAGTGAGCAGTGGGACCACTGAGCTGTGCCTATGTTGCTTACAAGACTCTGTTGGGTCATGCGCAGGGAATTGCGGATGTTGTGCATTGCAGCTTGAGAACCCTGCAGCTGACTCTGCTGGTTTTTCCTCCACTGCGCAGCAAAAATTCATCCCTGCTCCTGAAGGAACAAAACTTACAGCATCATATCTGCAGTTAAATAGAGGAGGGGTAGACAAGGCAGTTTACCTCTACTTGAGTTTTGGGCAAACAACTTTGGGAAGAGCTGATTTTCTGCCACACAGTATTAATCTTAATTAAATAAATTCAGTAAGGCAATTCTCAATTTAAATACATGTAAGCGTGAGAAGAATTAATCCCGAGTTTAATTTAGTTTATTTTTTTTTAGTGGCATTGCTGTGATAGCGTCTGGGCATCCTGCAACATTTAATTGCATTTATCCCTGCAACAGCCTTGAGAAGAGGAAAACACTGTTATCGCTGTTTGACAAGTGGGGATCTGAAAGGACTCAGAAACTAAATGACCTATTCAAGGTCACAGAGAAGTCTGTTTCAGCATTAGCACTAAATCCCACATTTGCTGAGTTCTTTGACAGCACAATCCACTAAGACCACCTGGCAATTCATCCTGAAAGGACAAATAATATTTGCCTTATAATTGCCATAAACTTGTCCTTTGCAGTCAAAAGAATTTAGGCAAATTGGACAAATTAAAAATAAACTAGGAAAAAGAATTTGACCCAAAATATTCTACACAAGACTATAAATAAAACCAAAAATGAAAAGAAATCACTTTTCTACTTCATAAAGGCACTATTTTCTTCTTCCAGTATATAAACTTCCTGATGACAGCAGTGCAGCATAAACAGGGACAAAACACAGCATGCTCCAAAAACTGAAGGAAAAATATTTCCTCCTTTTCCTTTTTTTCTTTATGCATATTTCATCTTCCCTCTCCTTGCCTCTCTTCCTTTCATTTAGGAAGGTAAGTCACAGTAATGAAGTTACAGACACCGGTTTTCCAGTTAATTGCTAGTAAAGGCATTTTTACCGTTTCCCTAAGGATGATGCAGCTCAGACTAAAAATATTCCATGTTTGAATAGGTAAGCGTAGCTCTAGAGCTTCTGGGACATGCTTTTCTCAGAGCAAACCTGTCTTCAGAAGGATCTCTGTTAGCAAAGCAGCATGGATCAAAGGAGGATTCCGGGAGATGCTTGAATTACACATTTTAGGAAAAAAATAATGTGAATAGCAAAGAAAGTAATTGAAAAGTAACCAGTTACGTGTCTCAGGGAAGGCAAACACATATAGAAGTGAGTTAATTTATTGAAAGGTCAGAACAGAAGAAGCACGAGGAATGAAGATTCTGGGAAAAACAAACAGTGCCAAGCAACTGATTTGTATGATAACTGCTGTAAAGGACTAGTAATTTGTACAAAATGGCTGCACAGGGAACATGGAGGGCAAAGGGGAGAAGTGAATTAGTGAATAAAGTATCAATTTGAACCGAGGAGCTGGAGACTATGTACTTGTTTGCCAATACCCGTTAAAATATTCTAAACACATTGTATCCCTCATCCTTCAACTTCCCTACCTGTAAAATTCATCTAAAGTATTGTAAGTGCAATCACAAAATGATAATAATGGCATGGCTGTGTAACACTTGGATTTCTGCCAGAAAAAAAACAACATCTAAATATTATCACTTATGAAAGAATACCTCTAGGCATCTTAGATTTCACTCAGTGGCACAGAGTCAAGTTGGAGGCCTGTGGCCAGTGGTGTTCCCCAGGGATCAGTGCTGGGTCCAGTTTTGTTCAATATCTTCATCAGTGACCTAGATGAGAGGATAGCCCTCAGAAGGGATGGCCCTCAGCAAGGATAACCAGCAGGGATAACCCCTCAGAAGGGATAACCCTCAGCAAGTTCGCAGATGTTCTGAAACTGGGAGGAGTGGCTGACACACCTGAAGGCTGTGCTGCCATCCAACGAGATCTGGACAGGCTGGAGAGCTGGGCAAAGGGGAACCTCATGAAGTTCAAGAAGGACAAGTGTAGAGTCCTGCATCTGGGGAGGAATAACACCAGGTGCCAGGACAGATTAGGGGATGTCCTGCTGGAAAGCAGCCCCATGGAGAAAGACCTCGGAGTCCTAGTGGACAGTAAGTTGTCCATGTGACAGCAACGTGCCCTTGTGGCCAAGATGGCCAATGGGATCCTGGGGTGCATTAAGAAAAGCGTGTCCAGCAGGTCTAGGGAGGTTCTCCTGCCCCTCTACTCTGCCCTGGTGAGACCACACCTGGAATATTGTGTCCAGTTTTGGGCTCCCCAATTTGAGAGACAGGGATCTACCGAAGAGAGTCCAATGGAGAGCTACAAGGATGA
>NW_009729675.1:0-683 GCF_000703405.1 Apaloderma vittatum | reverse complement strand
TGACACACGTGCCCATGCGTGTACGGGCGCTGACACGTGTGGGCAGGCAGGAACACGCATGTAGTGGGGACGCAGATGCGTGTGCGACTGCCGGCACAAGCATCGACACGTGTAAATGTGTGCACAGGCACTGACACGTATGTAAGCCCCTGCACATGCGCTGACACACGTGTAGACCCCTGCACACGCACTGACACGTGTGCAAATCCTTGCACAGGCACTGACACACTTATGAACCCGTGCACAGGCACTGACACATGTTCAAACCTTTGCACACTCACTGACAGGCGTGTAAACCCTTGCACACGCACTGACACGTGTACAAACCTTTGCACACTCACTGACAGGCGTGTAAACCCTTGCACACGCACTGACACGTGTACAAACCTTTGCACACTCACTGACAGGCGTGTAAACCCTTGCACACGCACTGACACGTGTACAAACCTTTGCACACTCACTGACAGGCGTGTAAACCCTTGCACACGCACTGACACGTGTACAAACCTTTGCACACTCACTGACAGGCGTGTAAACCCTTGCACACGCACTGACACGTGTACAAACCTTTGCACACGCACCGACAGGCATGTAAACCGTTACACGTGCACTGACACGTGTTCAAACCTTTTCACATGCACTGACATGCGTGTAAACCCTTGCACACGCATTGACACGCCTTC
>NW_009729674.1:3562-4425 GCF_000703405.1 Apaloderma vittatum | reverse complement strand
GAGGAGGTAGCGTATGTCAGGGAGTCGGCTGCACCGAACAAAGGCCAATCTAATGATCGTGAGCCCCTCATTACGCGGCGAGACAATATCCGATATGTATGGGCCATATGTAATCGTTCCCTTTCAGAGGACAATGCCCTTTGTGCCCCGTTCCCTAAACGTTTTGGCTTCTCTCAAGCGGAACAGACCTCGGCTGTGGTGACTGCCCGACACTGAGGAGGCGCAGGCTTCTCTTTCTCCCAAAAATGTCCTCCTGAGAAGAAGCATCTCCCCAGCCCCGATGGAGGGGCTGCCTCTGCGGGCAATCTGCCTGTCTGAGTATCTTTATCCTTTTTTTTTCCTCTCATTCTTTCTTGTTTGCTTGCTTGCTTACTTTCTCTCTCTGACGCTCTCTTTTCCTTCCTTCTTGTCTTTCATTTTCTGATTTTCACTTTCTGTCTTTCTTTGTTTCCCTTTCCCTTTCCCTTTCCTTTTCCCCTTTCCCTTTCCCTTTCCCTTTCCCTTCTCCTCTCTTATTTTCCGTATCTTTCTCTCTCATCCCTCCCAGTCACCACAAGACACCAACAAGACTTTTCAGAAGCCCTCGCATTTCCCCCAGCTCCTACTCCCCTTGCCCCTCTCCCAGCCGATCCTCACTCCTGAAACGCCAAAGATGAGGCCAAATGCCACACAGAAAACAGAAGCTACTACAGACATGGAGGCAGCTCCTCACGTTTCGGGGGGTCCCTTGGGGAGCGATGGGGGTAAAGTGGGGCGCAAGCGACCGGGGGTGGCAGGGGCTTCAGCCCTGTGGTAGACGGGACATCTGAGGGCCCGCAGGTCACTGAGGCAGACCAGCTGGCCTTGACCAGCCTCCCCAGGGG
>NW_009729674.1:0-3448 GCF_000703405.1 Apaloderma vittatum | reverse complement strand
GTGGCCTCCCCCCAGCCGCCCGAGAGGGTTTTTATGCAGCATTTGGGCCGAGGATCAGCCGGTGGCCGCCGCGAGTAAAACGTGAAGTCTTTGCTCTCCACTGGAAACTCGGGCGCGGACTCGCGTGGAAGAATCCAGCGCCTTTGCATGGATCTCGTCGCCTGGGTCCTTGCCGTGGTGCCCAGCCCTTCCCGGCTTGCCGTGGAGCTGCCGTCCGCAGACTGTGCAGAGGTATGAAGTCCGTGGACGCGATTTTTCCTTCGCCGCTTCGAGGAGGGAGAGAGCTGGGAGCGTGTCTGCCCTGGCCCATGTTGAGCAGCGGCCGCGGGAGGTGGAATCACGGTCACTATCCCACCGTCGTGAGTTGGAAAACGGGTAAAGGAGCGATACAGAGCTTCACGGGCCCTCTCCCACCGCCTTCGTGTGCCTTTGAGGGTCTCTCCAGAGGCATAGTTTGGCCGTGGCTGGCTTCGGCAAAAGCGCGGCCGGACAAGCTGCCTCCCGGGCGCCACCGGCCCGGCTCATTTCCCCGGCTCAGCTCCAGCCCAGCCCACAGCTCGGGGAAAAAACAAACAAACAAACAAACAAACAAAAAAACAACAAAGAAAGCAACACAACGAAAAAAACCCCTTTTTCGTCATGGTAAAACCAAATAATTGGGGTCAAACAGATTTCCAAAGTTCTTGGGGTTTTTTTTGTGGGATTTTTTTTAAAAAAAAAAATCTGAATTTCTTCCGCTCTGATTTACTTTTTTATTCCCAGCCTACTATCCTTAAAAGCTTCGGTACTTTGATGCACTTATTCAGAGTTCGTACTAATTACTGTGGAAACTGTGGGGCCAGAGACAGCAGATCCGCAGGGTCAGTCTGCAACTAAGCTTTGCTTCGACGAGACGAGGAAGATGACCCACTCTCGGTGCCTCTCGCAGACCTGAGCTTTCTTGTCTTTATTTCGCACCCGAGCAGCACTGGTACCCGTCCGCAGGCAGGCCCTGCCAGAGAGGGGACGGAGAGGGGCACAGAACCCAGCACCGTGTCCTTCTTGCAGCCGAAACTTCTCCAGATCCCAGACTTTTGGAGGAGGTGACCCTCCGCAGACCCATGGCCTCTCTGCCCTTGGTTGGGAGGGAGGCATGAGACGCGACCAAGATTTTCTTTTCCTGGCACAGGTTTGGTACAAGGAGGGATTTGGATTCTTGAGCATCGCACGAGTCGGATAATATGTGAGCAGACAGCGTCCGGCGTTTCGGCAGTCATCCCTCCTGATTTCCCTGCGGAGTAGCCAGCCTTGAGGGAGGGAGGGCTCATCCGCTCTCTGGATCGTGCCCTTGCTGCCTTCTCAGGGACACCGCCAAGCTGAAGCATCTTCTGCGTAGGACTGGAGCAGGTGGGGTCCACCGGCCGCCAGCTGGACGGGCTTAGCCCGAGGTGAGCCACTGTCCCCAGGTCGCACAGAGCCGCAGCCCCGAGGAGTGCCGGTCCCCGGCCTCGGCCTGCCGGGATGGGCGGGAGGGTGTGTCCGCCTCCGGAGCAGCCCCACGAGTGAGCACTGAGGGGGTTCGTCTTCTTTTCCCTCGTTTAAATTGTTTATCAGTTTTGTTAACATAGGTGTAATTCCAGCTAAGAGTCAGCTTGCGTGTTGAAACAAGCCATCCCAGCCATGTATCTTCCCCTTCGCAATGTCCTCGGATATCCTCATCTGAGTGAGATTTGACGCCGCTTTAATTTGTTACCTAATACACCCTAATTTACAGGGACTTCCCACTACCCATTTTGACTTGCTTATGTGAATTTGCCCACAAGATAACCTGAAAAGAAGATCTAAAGCTCTGACCGGGTAATATGCAAGGTGGAAGGGCTGTTTTGAAAACCTACAAAACCGCTGTCTCGCCCAACAACCCTAGTGTTGTTTCATAGAAATCTCGTTTGCTTATCAAAAGATCATTAAATTGTGCCGATGACGGAACGACTTGAGACACGGATGCCTTTCCATACGTTACCGAGTTAATAGATCACGCTTTAAATATAAGCAGATGGAGTCCTAGTTTAAGGGGTGACAAGTCAAAAGTCACTGCAGCTGTGATGGCATTAATTTTTCTAAGGGCACAGATTTGAAGGGCCCACTTTTGCCTACCTCTGTTTGAACTCCCTTCAAAGGTGCCAAGTAAAGAGGATTTGTTTTGTTTCATTTAATTTGGTTGCTCTGAAATAAATGGCCGCGTCTGTACCTTTCTCGTCGTGTGTCGGGGTGGCCGTGACGGGGATGTCAAACCACTGCGCCAGGGGGTTGGAGTACCAGACGGTGAGTTCCTCTCCTGGCTGGACATCTCGCAACGCCCGGTAGAAAATCTGGTAGAGGGAGAAAGAAAACTTCTTCAGGAGGCTTGAGAGGGGAGGAAGGTGGCAGAGGGCAGGGCCAGGCCGGGTGGGGTACCTGTCCTCCTGGCAGATCCGCAACAGCCTCCAGTGTCTGCTCTTGGGAGTTTCGGGCAGCCCGGATTAACCCTATCCACTCCAGAGCTGAGCTCCCGGCTTCATCCACCAATTCCCCTCTCACCATCCGCACCTGGAAGACAGGCGGCACTGCTGTGACTTCCACTCGAGACGAAACAGAAAGAAAGCCAAAAGCTTACCCTTCCCCCCGCCTGCCTGCCCGCCCGCTCTGCCTTGCCCGGCAAGCCTGTTTTCCCATATCGGGCAGGTGTCTGGGCATCGCAGCTCGGAAGCAGCAGCGAGAGCATTTCGTTTTGCTGCCGGTTTGACTCTTCCATCCTCACCCACCTTCGGGTAGAACCTTCCTCGACTCACAGGTGCTTTGGGAGAGCCGCGGCTGGCCTGGAGAGGGTTTGCTGCACTGCGAGGGTAAGGATGGAAGAGTCCGAGCCCGGCGGGGACCTGTAGCAGTACGAGGGAAAATGGCATTTTTCCCTTGGGTATCACTGGCCCAAATGTACCTTAGTCAATAGCAGCTGCTACATTTGACTTAACGGTATATTAAATGCCCGGGTTAGATTTTTTTTTTTTTAACAAAGCGTTTGTGTAGTCTCTGAGTTCGTGCAAAACAATTGCAATGTACACGACTTGTAGGGAGACGGGAAAAGAGAAAGGCGAGAGGATTCTTAGCTACAAAGTCTCTGTAGACTCATACTTCATAATCTGCTTGCCCATACAAAGAGAAAATGAAGTGCCCATTCCCTGAATGACCGTGCAATAAAAGTCATAGGAACAAAGCAGTCTAAAGCGAGAAACTAAGGGAGCCAGATGAGAAATAAATTTGAGTGGGCTGGCAGAGCGTTTAAAAACAATTAAAGGGCATTAAAAATCCGAGCGGAACGCGTGAGTCGCGGCTTCCCGGGGGGTCGAAGGAGAGATCTCATCCGCAGCCCCCTGAAGAGCCTGATGGACGGGGCTGGTACCCTTCACCGGCTCCTCCTTGCTCCTTCCCGGCT
>NW_009729673.1:1807-2073 GCF_000703405.1 Apaloderma vittatum | reverse complement strand
GTTGGGTTGTGCTGGGAGCGCTGGGAGGAACTGGGAAGGGACTGCGGATACTGGGGGGAACTGGGAGGGCACTAGGAAGCCCTGGAATGAACTGGGAGGGCACCGGGAAGCACTAGAGTGAACTGGGAGGGCACTGGAGGGAACTGCGAGGGCACTGGGGAGCGCTGGACTGAACTGGGAGGGCACTGGACTGAACTGGGAGGGCACTGGGAAGCGCTGGAGCGAACAGAGGGCATTGGGGCGCGGCGGAGAGAACGGGGAGGGTC
>NW_009729673.1:372-1729 GCF_000703405.1 Apaloderma vittatum | reverse complement strand
CTGGGGAGCACTGGAGCGAACTGGGAGGGCACTGGGGAGTGCTGGAGCGAACTGGGAGGGCACTGGGGGGTCATTAGGGTGAGCTGGGAAGGGACTGAGGGACACTGGTGTGAGCTAGAAGGCGACTGGGAGCACAGGAGTGGACTAGGAGGGAACTGGGGGCCACTGGAGTGAACTGGGAAGGGAGTGAGTGGCACTGGGGTGAACTAAGAGGGGACTGGGAGCACTGGGGCAGGATCCTGCTTCGTTCCGCTCTGGATCATGTTCTACCTCTAGCGCAGCGGCCAGGCGATGGTGCTGCCGGGAAAAGGGGGAATTGTTCATTTTCCGGTGAAATAACCCCTCGCTGGGGCGGCGGCGGGGGCTGCTGTGGGCAGAGAACGTTTTACCTTCCCGCTGTTTCACCATCAAAGACACGAGTGAGGTCTGGGCGCTATTCTGCCGTTGGGAAACTGAGGCACGGACAGGCCGAGTGATGTTTTTGTGGCTCTCCCGGCCAGAAAATGTCCTGGCGAGGCTCAGGAGGGGCCTGGTGGCAACTGGTGGCCGCTGTGTTGGAGAATGATCCAGAAAAGCACTGGATCCTCTCTGGGAACAGGTTGCTGAGGAGCTCCTGGAAGAAGGGGATGCTCACAAAATGATAACGTAGAGATTTTAACCATCCTAAAAGCACAAGCACTTCTCGGTGAATTCATGCAGTGAAAGCATCGCTTTCTTGGTGTTAAATAGCACCTAAATTCATTTTGTGGGGGTGATTTTCCCTCTTTCCTTTCAGCCACCGAGGGTTGCGAATGGCTGGAGAACAAATTTCCCCCCAAAAGCGCCTTTTTGAACACCCCAGGCAAGATTCTGACAGTTCCCGTTCGAATCTGGCGGCCGCGGCGCCGTCGAGACATATGGCGTGAGGAGAGGAGCCGGATGGCGACAGATTTTCTGGGTTCATTTCGAGAGAAAAAACAGGGATAAACACAGGCTTTTGCTGTTTCAAAACTGACTCATCATTTTCATAAAACAAAACGGCGAGATCTGGAAGCTCCCGAGGCTCGCTGGGTTTTAATTACCGACCCGATAATTAACCCCGGGAGCTGCTCTGGGGGATTTTTTTCCCTCTGGAAATCGATGTCCCGTAAAGCTTTTGGGTGTTGCGTGGGCCGGAGCAAGGGGAGCGTGGGTGGAAGTGACACCTCGTGCTCCTTTTTTTTTCCAAGGGGTGAAATGACAGGTTTAGCCCCGTATTTGAGGAGAGATTTTTGCCCCTGGGGGGGTAACGACGCTGCTGCTCCAGCACAAAACCCTCTGGAGGATTCCAGGGGGATCTGCCATCCTCCTCCGTTGTGGCCCATAGCTCTGTCCCCAG
>NW_009729673.1:0-207 GCF_000703405.1 Apaloderma vittatum | reverse complement strand
CCCCCTCCGACCTGCCTCTGCTCCCCAAAACCCCCCCATTGTCACCTGCCACCCGCCCCGAATCCTGTGATCCCCTGCATCGGCTGCATGACCGGAGCTCCCGAAGCAGATTTGGTGTTGCGGGGGGGCAATGAACCCACCCTGCGGCTCAGGGGTGGGGGCTGTGGGTGGGAGTTGGCAGAGCCAGGCTGCTGAATCTTGGGGGGC
>NW_009729672.1:0-7287 GCF_000703405.1 Apaloderma vittatum | reverse complement strand
CCCGACCCCCCGGCAGGCTGCTTGGCTAGTTCAGAAGCGAGCATCGAGGTGCCTTTTTTCCTTCTAGCGTCACCCTTTGAAGAAATCTCCTGAAGCGTGACCCCTACACGTCCCCACAGCCACCTGCATTTATGCACAGGGCTTCTAACCAGCTATTTACTTTTCCTCTTACTCAGCTGCTTCCAGAAGTAAGAGTAATCCAAACATACCCGTGTCCTTCCTTAATGAACAGCATTTAGATTGCTCTCTGACATACGTATACATGGAAGATCTGTGTAGTAGCACTATGGAGGGCTGCAGTGGTATGTTTAATTATCTTTTTATTTTCTGTGTCCTAGCAAGCAAGCTTCTAAGAAAGGCTCCTCCTTCGTAAAGCTCCTTCGATGCCAGTTGCAGTAGATTCTCAGTTATGTTTTTCCCTTGTACTTCAGTTTGTTACTGCAGCCATAAATCTTCCCTACCTTTTTTCTAATACTTGGTTACTTACCAAGCCAAATGCCTCTCCAAGCTTGAAAAAGGAGTCAGAGCTATGAACTGAGAATTACAGTCAGTATAAAAGTAATCCAGGAAGTTACCACAGCAGAGGTATCACAAGCAGTTTTTCTTCCCAGCTGTGGTCACATCAGCTTCTTTTACACTGCATTCGCTCATTGGTCCCAGTCGTGCAATGTGCCTCTTTCAAAGGAAATGGAGGGATTGCTTCAGCTCACGCTAAACAGTTACATACCACCTGCAAGCAATTAACTTTTTTTATTTCCTCTTTTTACCTTAAACCATTCTCTCAAATTTCTGTAGAGGATTTTTACCAGCTTTCTCCTTCTAGAGGAAAACAGAACACAAGGATATTCTTCTCTACTTCCTGAACCACACCTATTCACCATTTCTTATCTCACATGCATTCACTCTGAGCAGCATCATTTGTCACAATGTGAAAGGCTACAACAGGAGAGAAAAGTGAGATCGGGATAGTGGAGTCTCTAAGTATTACCGTCTTCTGACATTATCCTCTTTCATGTTCTAGGTGCTACTTTCAACAGGCTTCTGTTCCGTTTGGAGCACTGTCACACATTCCATTCTTGTGGCAGTACCACACCTCAAACCCTCAAAGTGGGGTTCTGTGGTCTCTCCAGAGATTTGTAGGCCTTGGTTATGCCCACTCTAATGCTTGCATGCCTAGCGCTTGTGCAGGGAACTGACCTGTCTGAAAAAGCGAGTATATCTGGTAAAGATTAGCCTCACCATAAGGAACTCGAATTATCTCATGCAGTCACACAAGCACTGTCACCACTGCAAGGCAAGGCAGAAGAGCTGGGGCTACAGCAGACCAGATGTACATCAGCTTGAGATATCAGGGAAACAGGTTCACAGGCCCCTTCGTTCATCCTACGTAGTGCCTAGAAACACTAAAGAGCAGGGGACAGTTGCTTTGTCTCTGTGCGCTCTGACACACAGCCAAACATCAGTAGTCCCAGGCTGCCAGGTACACACTTCAAAGAACAAACTGGAGATTTCAAACCAAAATATACATACGTGTGTGTACAGTGAAGGTTCCCTGCAACAATTTACAATTCACTTGTAAGTACATAACTTTCACAACCATAAAAGTGTATTGAATAACCAAGACATGGCTCACTGCATTAATGTTTCACTTGCATTGAAGAACAGGCTGGAGTCCATCCAGCACGCACAGGCTGGGAGAAATTCAAGCTGCACAACTAGAAAGTTTAAGCTTAAACAGAAGTTCAAGAAGAAGCTGGCCATTCTGAGCAGCAGCAAAGAAAAAGGAATAGGCAGGTCTCCAATCTGCCAGGATGCTGAATTCTAAAGGACAATGGCTAAAAGAGGGGTACTGCTGTACAAGTTGCTCCTTCACATTTCACAGCTGCACCACTTCTCAAGAATTCAGGAGAACCAAAGACACTCAGGGTTCTATTAACTAGCATCGAGAATCGGTTTAGACTTTTTCCTGCCATAGCACTGCTTTGCTAGAATTAAATCTTAACTGCAAAGCATAGAAGAAATTGCGTTGTTTTCCCTTTTAAGTTTGTTTGGCATAAAAAGTAAGCCCATAAACAGAAAATAAAATCGAGTAATCTTCCCTACCACCACCACAAGAATGAGGAACATATTCATTCAGTGCTCACTAGGTGATTACAATTGATTTAATCTGTTCTAAGTTATCATTTAACTTCTGAAAGTAATTGTTCACTTGCTTTGGAACCCTGAAGCTTCTCTGGTAGGTTTTTTGTTAGTTTGTTGGGGATTTTTTAATAAATAGCAAGCTTCTGTGGTTTACTAATCCAAATTCCCAATTCATGTGCTACAGGAATAATGCCAGTAGTAAATGACTGTGCAAGACACTATCACCCACAACCCATTTTTTCCTGTCAACCTTGAATTTACCCATCACCCAATTTAATAACTAAATTGGTGAGTATGTACAGCCACAGTCACAGAAGTGTGGCTATGACCTTAACTCATCCATACTTTTTTTTTTTTTTACATTCCTTATACTCTTTTTTTCCTTTTATAGTGCACATAAACATATGTACAAATAGCTCCTGACAGAACTCTACGTCTGCAGTGAATTAATTTACAAGATAGTAAAATCATTTTATGTTGTTACTGTTAGGACATTATTTTCAGTCTTCAATGCTTAGCAAAATTAAGATCATGCGAAAGCAGTCTCGTTGCTTTCTGTTGGTTTTTGAAGCGTGTTCTGGTTGCACAAAAATAACTAGGTTCTTCTTTAACTGTCAAACAATATTAAAATTTTCAGTCCCGAAGCAGTGTTCCTCGAAGAACAGATGAACAAACATGTGTTTCAAAAAGGAAGCATGAACAGAACATTTTTGGAACATACAAACATTTGATCTTCCCCAGTAAAAAATGTCTAAAGAATAAAAGCTATTTTTTAACTGCGTTTCTTTAAAGCATTCTCAGGCATCTCCTCAGGACTGGTGGTGTTTGTAGGACAGCACAGGAGACACTGGCAGAACTGGTGATATTGGAATTGTAGTCAGCACCTGATTCTGGAAGACAAACATTTTAATCCTACCAAACACCCAAAGAAAGATAAGGAGAATGCTGACATACTGGATCCAGGCAAACTTAATCATTTCCCAAAATCCTGGCTGATATTTAAAGAAAGTCAAGGATTGTTCATGAAGAAGCTTCTGATACTACCCTTGTGATAATTAAAAAAAGGAACTCAGAAGTGGAAAGGCACAAAGTTAGACATCAGTTTGTGTGGCAAATGCAAAGCCTTTGAGGTGCGGCAACTCTTAAAAGCCTTCTACCACAGTATGTAGCAGAAGCTGCAGAGAAGTCTGTCCTACAAGACGTTTAAACCAATTGTGTGGAAAGTGCCTATTTTGTCTCTGGATCACCAGAAAGTGGTTGTTGGTAAACAAACCTTGTAAAAAAACGCACTCCATGCAGATTCCTTTAAACACAGGCTTGTTCTTTTCTGAGAAAATGAGTGAAGAACGTAATAAAAGAATTATTTTGTGAAGGAAAAAAGAAGTCAGATCTGTCTGCACACATAACAGATTTGCCACATCCACTGCGAGGGTTATTATTTGGTGAGCTTACCTTGCATACAGATTTCTAATAAGGTGCTTTAGTTCACAGAGTACAGTATCGTGCTTTGCTAGTGGAAACCACGACAGACTGGAAGAGCACAAGACTTACTAAGGATATTCACTGTGAATGGCTGAGAAACTGCCTTAAAGGACAGTTTAGTAAGGCTGAAAAGCAGCACAGCTTCCCAGTAGAGAAAAGCAAAAAGCGGTTATGAAGCAGAACCACCTAGAGGAACAGGCAAATAGGTATGAAGTTAACTCCAGAACTACAGCGTTTGGTTAGTTCTCAAAGGAAAAGCTTAGCAACAAGTCTAGAAGAAAACAGTTTTCATTTGGCCTGTATGTGAAGGCCCAAATAATGTAACTCAGTTATGTCACAGTTATGCAGTTTTCAAAGGATATAAGATAATTTCCACTGGGTAATGAATAGTGGCACTAATGACAAACGGTGTATCTGTTGCTCTTCCAGTCACCCAAACAGGGCTGGGATCTGAAAAGACTGTTGTCACTAAAATGGAGAAAGGAAAACATCCAAGTTAAGGGATGTTGAGTTTCAGTCTTAATACAGACTCAAATTCTCACAGAAGAGCTGCTAATTACTGCTGTCCTGCAGTTTGCAGCTATGCGTTCAGGCTTACCGTTCCTCTCCGAATATGCTGCAATGATGTTTGTTAAATCATAGTCACTCGCAAAAGGACTCGTGCCATTGACCACAGACACCTGTTACAATAAGGAGATACTTGCGTTATTTGTCCACTCTTCAAGGAAGATTCTACTGAGTTTCTTACACAAAGTAACCACTCTCTCAAAGGAATGCACACAAATATCAGACTGAACATCCTGGCAGAATAATCTCTTCCAGTTCTCAACCTAACAAGGAAACACCAGTCCCAAAATTCTAGGGTCCACTTTGTGCAGGAGTACAAATAAACAGGGTGTCACCTACGGAACTAGGACAATAAAGAGAGGAGGAATTGATGGGGTTTGGGGGAAAAAAAAAAAGAAAAGGTTACTCACATTGTATCTGGTATCCAGTCCACAGTGGTTAAGTAACTGTCTCTGGTTCAGTTTCAGGTCTCCGTTCACATGGAGCTGAGACCCTGGCACAGGAGAAAAAAACTGAAGAAAAGCCATGCTCTGCATCACAAGTGTTGACATTCTCTGAAATGGTGAACACAAGAATAGAGAATTTAGCTGGGAGACAGGAGGACAGGACAAACAAAGGCAACACACTTTCTACCTCCTTCTATCTATCTGTAGATTCTTTGCATGGGTTTGATTTTTTTCTGATTCTCAAGTTTCAGATTGTCACAATAGTCTAAATGAGGGAAGACCAAATAAGAAATATGAATTACTTTCTTAAGTGAACTACCTTAGCTGTTAGTTAACTAACTTTATAAACTAATCAAAGTAGCACAGGAAATTCAGTGAATTCCAACAGTTTGTGGCTAATGACAGAAAGATTTGACTTGTCATAACACACAAAAAGCAGCAAGATGACCCAACACATTAATTGGAAACACTTTAAAATACTCAGCAAAGTCAGCTAAGGACTCCTGCTCTGCAATAAGAACCAAACAAGGAAGTTCCTTAGCCCTTACCAACCACTCAACCTGAATGAAATTTTTCACATTTACAGTAAAACAAAGGTGTGGTGGATAGCAGAACTCTCTGTGATACTAATCACCGACCTAATACTTCAGCACAAATTTAGGACTGTCAGGCCTTTCTCTGGGCCTCACAGGACTAACAATGTTTTCTCCACCACACAGCTATGCTTCCTAAGCTTGCCCATCTGCAATCAGCAAGTCTCTTGGATAAGCCAAGCCTAATCTCCCTAGTAAAACAACTTCTTATCTCTGTGGCTGCATCCAACACAGCTCTATACTACTGCTCGTTTCAGATGCATGCACAGATTCTTTGTGCACTAGTGTTTTACCCACTGCTTTAGGTATTAATTTCATCGTCACAATAGCAGCAGAATTTTATTTTCCTGTCTCCCTGTTACAAGGTACAGAAGATCCTGGCAGATGATTACCATCGCTTCAAGAGCTGCTAAGTAAGCAAAACCGATGGAGTTTTAGGCTGCTGCAACAATCCTGCCCCTCCACCTCAGAAAACTGATTATGTCAAGGCACAGCAACACGTAAGAATGCACATCCTTCTGCAAGACTCTCAGTTACTAGCTGATGCCTGCCCCACCAGTGCTGTGCATCTCTGTCATCTGTCCAGCACTAGAGCCCAAGAGAATATACAGCTTCAACATCAACAAAAAAAAAATCTAACAAAATGTATCAAATACATAGCAGAGCTAGACTAGGAATGATAAAGCAGAGGAGAAAAATAAATATTTGTTAGGAAAATAAATCTTTTAGAAAGGAATTTCAAATGTGGAAAGGCTCTTTCATCCTTTGCATAACTATTGCTGGGATGTTACACTGGGTCTGTATGTCACAACAAATAAAACTAAAAACGCTCACATAAAGCTGGTAGGAAAAGAGTAGCATCAGCTGAACACCAACTACGTGCTCTGTAGGTTGTAGTGGAAGTTCCAACTTGAAATACAGCTGATCCATCTTGCCATCCTGATTTTTGTCATCTTCTCTGGTCTAAAAGAATCAGTAAGATTTATTTTTTTTTTAAAGACAGGAAACTTCTGATAGGGAGAAACCCCCAAAAAGCCCCGTAAACCCCCAGGGGATCTCCACAACTGCAGCATGCACATACTAAGGAAGCCAATAAACTGCATAGTTAAGAAAGCAACAAAAAGCTGATCGACAGACACAGGGCTAGAGATAAGCAAGAAACCTGTAATTCTGTCTGTTATACAATGTCTCCCAGGAAGGGAAAGCTTAGGTCTCTTCTGCCCCACTCCATCTCCCCTGCACACTACAAAAGCATGTCTTAGTGCTGGATCTCCTGTCACATCCTGTTCCAATGTGTGACTGACGGTCAGGCTTTTGTCTCTCGCCATTGCAGCCTGCCTCTTAATGGCCCATGTATGCGAACTTCTGGTTGTGAGCCAAGGCTTGCTACACCACTGTGCCACACTCAGTCCTTCAGCTGTTTTCAAGTATAATAAACCCAACGCTGAAGAATAACTGCCGGGGTTGCATCCCAGAAGCAACAATGGCTACAGGGCAGAAGGTGTATGCTTCAGAAAGCACACACCTGCCTTCGAAACCAGGGATTACCTACCAGCCCCTGCAAACTTCACTGAATAGAATCATTGAATCATCAAGGTTGGAAAAGACCTCTAAGATCACCTAGTCTGACCATCAATCCAACAGTACCATGACCACTAAACTGTATCCTGACATACCACATCTACACGTTTTTTGAACACCTCCAGCGATGGCGACTCCACCACTGCCCTGGGCACCCTGTGCCAGTGCCTCACCACTCCTTCCGATCCCGGTAAGCCACATGGCGCGTGGGCAACTCGTTTGAGGGAAGTAAACGTGTTCATGCAGAACACCTGTGGCGCTTAGTGACATGGTTTAGCGGGGGACTTGCGAGTGCTAGGTTAGTGGCTCATATACCCTTGATGATCTTAAGGGTCTTTTCCAACCTAAACGGTTCCATGTTTCCATAATGCTGAGAGGGAGCAAAACTGGACTGGTTAAAAATCACTTCTGCCAAACGGATTTTGTGAGGCATGAGGATATGCACGAAGCTGCTGCTACCTGAAGGCTGCAGGGCA
>NW_009729671.1:0-61865 GCF_000703405.1 Apaloderma vittatum | reverse complement strand
ATATATAAAAAATCTTCCTGGGTTTCAGTAGCACTTTTTACAACAGTTGAGAGACAACATAGACATTGTCTACACTGGCTATTGCAAAGCACAGACAGAGCTCTAACAAATTTTGCACTTGTTTTGGAAAGGTTCAAGGACTGAGTCATTACCTTAAACACCAAACGTGGTTAATTTTATTCAATGGAACTACTCACATTAGCCAAAACATTTGTATACATGGCTGTTTGCTGAGTGAGAGCTAAAGTAATTTTGTTCCCCTTGACATTGTTTCATGCAGAGGCCTTTTATTTTCCACATACAACACTCATATTTTATACATGGCAGCTTGGAGAGCCCCACTTTCATCAACCTCAGCACCTTCTAAAAACCTGTGATGCATTACAGCTCATGTCAGAATATGGCATGTCTGTATTCTGCACTTGAGACAGAGGAGGAAGTTGTTTGAAAACACAATGTAGAAGAGTAAAATAAAATATATAATTTGGTGAAGAAATATTAACATATATGATTCATCCATCTTACGTGGCTTTTAGGTCACGAAAATGCATGCAAAGCATACATACATTGCGTGAGCTGGGCTCACATAATTTAGGACTGAAAACTGAATAAAAATAAGTAAAATAATTATCTGAATAAGCAAACGTTAATAGGAAATAATTTTCTTCATTTTCACTTCTCTGAATAATTATACCTGTGGGCTATTATGAATATTTTATGAGATAGCATGCAGTTTACATGTAGCCTTGAAAGTCTATGCATTTATAATACGATCATTCCAAATAATTCTGGGGCAAACCATGCCTGGTAAGTGACTTCTGCACAAACAGTCTTTCACCCTTAGGATACTTTAAGCTTCTGTTAACAGAGCAAGGCACTCTGTTTAAGAAAAAAAAAAAAAAGAAAGGTATTTTTAGTTTATTTAAATCTCTCTCTTGCAAGTAGCATTCAATAATTCATTAAAATCTTGTAACTCCAAGCTTCCTTTAAGCTTTGCGAAATATTGACTAACTACTTTATATATTGATCTTTACAGTGATTAAATTTTTAAGGCACTTGAGACTAAATTCTAGTAAAGGCCTGTATGCTGCTGTTTCCCAGCAGCATACAAATTATGTTGCACAGCTCAACCCCAAACCATTTTGAGTACTCAGCACTGGTTTTACAAGTACAACATTGTTTCAAAAACAAAAACCTGAGTCTCATTTCCAGTGTTCTATTTTCTGATCGAGGAGAATACATGGGCACCACTTAAAACAATTACATACTATTTCTCTATTGAAAGTCCTGTTTGCCAAGAAATAGTTTATTGTACGCACACTAAAAAAAGCTCAAGAATATGCAAAAAATCTTTTTTTTTCCTTTCTTTCGGTCAACAGTGAATTTTAGTCTTGACCAAAGATGACAAAGGCACTTGCAAGAGTACAATAGGACTACACATTCTCTTCCCTCAAGACCATTGTGTAGACTTGTCAACACGCAGTACTTTGTCTTCAAGCATAAGAAAACTACACTCAATGACTAGAGGAGTACTGTATAAAGAGATAAACTAGAACAAAAGATGTTCTTCAAAATACAGTTCAGTCTTTATGTATAAATTATCCACTCACAATATGGGTGCCTTTTAATAAATTTTGGCCTTGAAGGTACAGTTTTTTAGCTTGGTTTGTTTTCTAACATATTTGCTGTTTTTACAGTACTTTCTATACACACCTCTTTGAGATGCAATGGAAATAATAACAGCCAACAGAAATTGTACATTCAACGCCTGTAAGTGTATTTACAAATTCTTATCTGCTTAAATCATGTATCACAAAAATATGTTTATTGCGTTTCTGCCCACTTTTAAGTTCACAGACTGGAGTTCGTCTTTTCATCCATACTTCACTTCTACATCTGAGCCTGTCTTCACTGTTCACTACAAAATATTCCTTAGATATTTAAAAAAAAACCAAAAACAAACCACATGTTCCTGACACCTATCCAAAGCACTGACATAGCTCGATCTTCCACCCACAATATTTTGCTAATTATATCTCAACAGCTCAGCTCTCAAGACAGCAAAGGAAGCAGATGACACTGCCAGTATGCCAATGGAAAGAGTAAGATAAGCAAGCAAGGAAACCCCAACAGGGAGAGGAATCAAGAGTTGATAAATTCTGTAGCAACTATCAAAACTCAGCTTAATTGTATCTAAAGGTTTCATGTGCTTCAAACCTGCACTGAAGCCACTGTATGCCAAAAACTATCGCGTGTATTTCTCCTGTGCAGAAAAAGGGTAGTTTGGACACGAAATTTCACGTCAGAGATGTAAGAGGAAAATTAAAAACTGCCTGGTCAAAATAATGAAAAACAACTCAAAGTTCTCTCCTTAAGAAAACTTCCCTTGTCCTAATATGGTCCATCTCCTGCAAACATATACTTCTCTCCAACAAAAAACCGACCTTTTGACCTTGGACTACTGTATCTCTGACACTTTCACCCCTTCAAGATCTTTCAGTAACACCAAGCATCTTGCCTACGTTCATCCGGAAACAATCTCATCCTCCTAGTGCTTGAGATTACTGAACATGTACTAAAAATACTGATTTTTATAAACAAAGTTGATACTGGACCAACGACAAAACTTAGAAAGTGTTACCCCTGCCAGGAAAGGGCGGTGAGAAGTACAACAACTTCCTCTGTGAAAAAGTAACAGCCACTGGCCAGAGAACACGATTCCAGACGTCCTTTCTTAACTTCACTGTTTGCCATTTTGCTGCAAGAGTGATTAGTCATAGAAAATGGCCCTTCCATAAACATATGCTGCATCATATCCAAGCATATGTGTACGTTGCTTATGACATTAAAGTACACCAGCTAGTTTCATAATCAAAGCTCTAGTATCCCTTTCATTATAAACAAAGCAAACGTTTTAAGATTCTTAATTTAGAGACCCATTCAGGGAAGGGCAGAGGAGAAAAAAACACAGCTACATAGCACTTTGACAGAAATGAGGAAAAGTGAGTTAATCCGGAATGGGCAAAGAAGCAGCAAAACCAAACAGTGTACTTCAATTCTGAATCAGCAAATGCAAGCATTCGCATTTCACATCAATCCATCCTTGCCAATGCACACCAGAAGAAAACCTCATCAAGATACTAATACACATATAACAACTAGAACAAATTTCTATGGACAAGATATCCCTGCACATTATTTCTAACACATGAGAAAGAGAGAGGAAGAGATGCTGTTCTATGTAATGATTCCCTTAGCCTATTTCACACCCTTCTAGCAGAAAGGGCATGTTGAGAAGAGAGTATACAAGACCAGAGAACACCACATTCAGCAATATCTTAGCCAATGCCAGTATAAAAAGAGCATTAAACACAAAGATGATTCAGGGGAATTTGGCTTAAATTAACGTGAATGTCAATTCTGTTACAAAGTTAAAAAAAAAAAAAAAGGCATTTGATGCCAAACATTTTGTGTTTTATAAAAGACACAGATGGCACCAAACAGTATGTAATTTCTTACAGAAATAGTGATTTTTCATCTCTACTAAGTGGATATTCAAGAAATTAAAACAACCTACATTTTTAGAAAATCACTTAGCAAGCATATTCTAACAGAGCAACCTTTTAACTTGACACAGGTTGGAAAAGTGAAAGTGCCTCAGCAGAAGAGCAGCAGACCTAGGAGCTGGCCTGGATATCACATGCCAGATGCTGACCATCCACCATTTCTATGTAATTTCAAAGCATTCTGGCTGTCCCAGAACCAGTTGACCTCTTTCTCAACAAGAAAATGGGTAATTTTCATCTGCTGCTTAGGCAAGACCGGTGTGTATTACCCACATCAACCCACACTTCCTCACTCTTAGCTGCAAGGAGACACTAGAGGAAGAGAGAAGCAAAGTTATTACTCCTTGCTCATCAGTTATTTTTGAAAAAGGCAACTGAGACACTGGATTCCACCCATGCAATGGAAAAAGTGTCTGACACCTCACCAACTGTAGCAACCAAAGAAACCATTTTAAGTAGGAGCAGAGTCTGAATTTCATTAATTTGGCTATTCCACATGAAAAACACGGGCAAATTGGATCTTCATTTAGTATTATCTTTTTACCTGAAAAAAAAAGCTAGTCTTCAACCACCTATGCTAGATATCAGAAAGGAGCAGATAGATTTCAGAACACACAGAGGTCCACTGCATACTGAAGCTCTAGTTAAGTGCCAGTCATCACTCAAACAAACTCAGGGAAGAGAATCATCAGCTCCTGAAATGAGACACAAAGGGACAAGGAAACCTCAGCACATTTTTGTATACGAAGTGCTCTAAGCATGATAATAGCAACTGAAGAGAAGATGGAAGCTGCTTTAATAATTGAATGGAATCCTTGTCCTCCACATGGGGAGCTATTTAGGAGAGCAGTTACAGAATAAATCAATTTATCAAATTTTTGATAACTGAAGACTTAAGAAAGTTTCATATGCATAGTGTACCGAGATTCTTATGCCTACAGAAAAATACTATAGTTCAAAGTTTCTTGGAATATACAGTACCACTAACTATTGCTACCTCCTTATGAATTCAGAATTCTCTTTTCTTCACATAGAATGGTTTTGTCTCCTTGTCCAGGTATTTTTCATCTAACAAAGACTGTATTTTTTGTAAATCTCTGTATTCTGGAAGTTAAATATGTGCATCATATATAGAGAAGCATGCATGTCTGACTGGAGCATCTATGAATAAGGAAACCTAATACCTTGCCCTCATTTTTGCATACTTAATAAACCTACTGCAAAGCAGAGGAACAACATCTACGAGATAATATATATATTTTTAATTGGTGTTTGTAATAAAGAAATGCTTAAGGGGGGATATATTTTAAACCAAAAGACAGTCAACAGAAAGAAAGTCTGACACATTTGTGGCATGCACTATTTCGCTACATAAATACTATAAACTAAAACAAGTAATTTACCAAAAGAAATTCAGATTTTCCATCTGGAAACCTGGTGCTATATCATCACACTTGAAATCTAAATCGTGTCGTATTCCTCCTCAGAGTACAAATGTCTGGAATAATACAACCTGAAATAAGTAATTATGTTAACGCAATCAGAAGTACTATCTGCAAAACTCTTGCTAGGCACCCTGTACTCTAAATGGTTTATTAAAAAGGAAAGCTGGCTTATCTCTAGGGATCAGTCTTCCAAATTAATATCTTTTATGTTCTAAATAATGTATTGTAGCTAAGTAGAAGAGAAATTGGAAAATTTATGAGTAACATTGTAGACGGTTATAAAAAATTAACCTTTCCATTTTTTTCTCTTGAAGGAATATTGCATACCATTCTTTTTAAATTCACAGTAAAGCCTTTGCAAAAACTCATGATATTCCTCAACTAACAGCTTTTCTGCATTTATACTAAACATGCAGTAGCAGTATCTTTTGGGAACACAGACAATTTCACATGCAGTTTCTCTCCATAAAATAAAGTTGGAGAACCAAATCAGTCACAGTGGTGAGCAGAGCTTTATAAGCCAGTGTAATAAATTCTCAATCTAATAACAGACATTATGAGAATTTTCATACTTTCAAGAATGGTAGATTAGAGATAAATGAAAGATGCACACACCTGCAACACCTTTATAATGCCCAAACTTTTCTCTGCCTTCATAATCTGACCCACAGCAGCTCAACGCACAAGAGGATTAAACAGCATAAATACACGGACACTTGAAAATGAAGACCTAGCCAGAGTGAAATACTTTGTCATATAACAACACCCCTCTGAAAAAAATAATAGTAATTGGGTTGTATACAAAAGAAGAACCATCTCTTGCAGTAAAAAGGAGCTCAATTTACCATTACCTTATTTCCTAAAAGGAGCTTAATTTGTCATTACACATTTATTGAGAAATGCCCATGTTATAGTCAGAAGGCTGCAACGACAGAAGGCAAGAGACATATTTTCGTTCCGCTACTAAAGAGCAAAGCCATTGTAATTCCTCATGATCCTTGAATAAATGAATCTACGTTGCTAAGTTCCTCAGCAATCAAAATCCACAGTTGATGAGCTTTAACTTCATATTATTTTCAACCATATAAAAAAAAAAAGAGTAAAAAATAGACACTCACTATACAACTGAGCAGGTTACAGTTTGTCTGGTCTGCAGCTTGCAGGTGGCCACCCTTGGTTTAAATAATCCTACAGAACTTGATGTAAATTTCTCTGAACTCCACGAAGAAAGTGCATTACTGCACCTCCACAAACACTTCTACACTGCGCACTGGAGTCTCTAAACAGACAAGCAAAAGAGCACTGGAAGCCTTGTTTTCTTTTAATTCACCCCTATCAGTACCACTTCTATCTTCTTTCCAGCAGGTTTGATAAAGATTATTTCCTATTCCAGAAGACTACCTTCCTTCCCATTCCAGATTAAGACTTCAATGACAAACCCACATTCACAGCATGAGATGGAACAACTGACCATCGATTTCTGATGAGTTCAGTAACTCCTTCTTAATGGAAATCATCCTCAGAAATACAAATGAAAATGTAAACCTCAATCCAAGTGTAAGGTGAATGTGTATAAATGGGCAGTGATTTGAATTACGCAAGGTCTCTAGTACCTCCTTCCCAGTTAAGGGTATTTCAAGTAACAACGGATTTCAAGCCGAAATCTCTGCACAGTATCAGTGCTGCTAATCAAGAATCTACACTAATGTAAAATAGCATAATCACTTGAAATTTTATGTATTTTAATGCAGCCTTATTTTGGAGCACAAGAAGAAAAAAAATGAGCTACTGAAGATACCTGCAAGAGAACAGCCTCCTCCACTATCTTCACTGAAAAAGTCTGAAAGAAACAGGGGGAAGCTGGATGTCAACATTAGAGTAATGAAAAGGCATGGTTTGCTTATTGGTATCAAAGATGAGGCTAGGATTCTGGGTGAATACATCAATTAGGAACTAACTCATCTACCTCAGTCATTGACACAGCTGCTGCGGTTCTTCCAAGAACTTCCTCACATTTCTATGAAAAACAACATACCATGCATTGCCTTGGCCCCTTACCAGAAATCAGATCTGAGAGGATCACCAAGGCACTTCTCTTTCTCCACTTACTAACCAAGCTGGCTCCTCGTCATCTCTTAGTCATAGAATACACATAAAATACACAGAAATTCTCCCTTTAAGACTGCTTCCTGTGTTACATGAGTTTCTTCTCAGACCTGTTGGGCAGCATGCAGAATACTGATTTGGAAAAATAAACATGCACACTCAGGTATTTGGTCTATAAAGGAATATGTTTTACACTTTCTCACTGCTGTATTAAGAATATATGTGAGCAAAACACAGTAATGAGACATAATAAATGTAAGAGTCTGGAATATTATTTTTTACACAAGGTGTATTTTGATAGTGGTCCTGTGATTGCAGTAAACTCAGAAATTAATTACAGAACAATAAATTGATTACCTGCACATTCTTGGGTATCAGTGCTTCATTAAAAAACAAATCAAAAACAACAACAACAAAAAAAACCACTTAATCCTGAATGATAGTCACATAAGGTCAATGTCAATTAAATCTTAAGTGTTCCTTTTATGCTTCAGCTGGTGAGGCTTCCTACATAATTCTGCTAGATTATATAGCATATAAAATGAGTAATGGAGCTTGTATTTGTATTCTGTCATTCTCTGTTAGTGTTGTGTACAGAAAACAAGACCCAAACAGTTAGTGATGAGTGAGGTGAAGAAGGGAAATGAAAATGTCAAATGCAGGAAGAAACTGTTAAATGGCACCAAGTGCCTGGGCGAGGTGTTTGTCTACCCATGTGCTGCTTGTCTTTCTCAATATATCATCAGAAAGGACAAGGAACCTCAGGAGGGATGAATGTCCTAAGTCAGAAGGATGGAGAGGTCTGCATCCTTCACTGCCTCAGGCAATAGCATGCTTGCCCTAAACTGTCAGTTTACGCTCTTCACTGCAATCTGCCTCCTGTCAATGTAAAATTCAGAAATTGAAATCCGATGTTGCTTGTAGCCTTCAAAAATAAAGACTATTTTTATATTTTTTTTCAAATGATAAAACAATGATTACAGGCGTTTTGGGGGGAATCACAGGATGGGAAAGGACACATATTCCAGTATATCAACCTGCCTCATTTTTCACTCAGACTGATCCCAAGGATAAGAGACTGACTGGAAGCAGTTGGCCCAAATGACCATCTGACCATGAAAGAGAAATATGGGCTAGAATTTGAAAGGAAGTCCTAATGGAAATGTAAAACAGAGAGAAGAAGCATTGCCATTCCTATCAGAAAGAAAGGTCTGGAATAATTGAAGAAAGTAAATAAAAATAGTTAAGAATGAGAAGAGAGAGACACGGAAACATGCTTAAGTTTCTAGATGTCAGTTCATCTCTCCTGTTTCACAATAAGCGAAGAGATGATAAACAGAAGGCAAACTAACAGGCTGCATACACACTAATGCTCTCAGAGATAAGCCAAACAACAATTTTGTTTGCAAGACTACCAGCCACCTACTTCTACAAATGATGCCATCATGAACACACTAAGTACATTTCAGTTTATCTTAATTGTGCTTTGCCTTCTTTTTGAAGTAGTCTTACCTTTTCACATGTGATCCTGGGTGTTTGAATCCATAGCAAATAGAAGAGGACTACATGAGTGTTAAACTCAGAATGGCCATTTCTCTTTTACAGCATAAAAATTCATCCTATTTCATCACAAAATAGTAATTGAGATTTTATTTTGCTAAATCTTTCTTATATGAGTTATTTTTACATTTGCTAAGAATATTTTATAAATGAAGCACATGACTAGTATTTCATATTCTGGAATGCTTATTACTATAGTACCACAAACCATGGACTTCATTCCTTAGTCATTCACAGACACCAAGTCAAAGCATAGATCTGACAGTATTTTACCACGATACCTTAAAATTCACAACCCTTTAACGAAGTCTAGACCACACTAGGGTCTTTCACTGAAAATTTTCATTATAGAAAGTCCTCATTAATTTATCATGTAGCCAATTAAGCCAATTGCATTTTGTTCAAAATCTCCAATACAGACTTTTCTTACAGTCAGCTTACAACTTCAAAAAAAAATATTTTATGTAACTTCAATAGTCGTAAAAATCAACAGCACAAAATTACATTAATTTTATATTCAGAAGTATCTTAGATCTACTTTTTAACTGAACTCCACAGCCAGGCTACCATCGAACTGAATGGCAGCACAGTTAGATAACAGTTTAAAGCATCTCAGACCCAAATTCTACATCCACATGCTGAGGATGAATATTGAAATCTTGCAGGTTTTACATGCAATGTATTTAGGACTGGAGATTATGCTACAACAGAGCCTACCGGTACTGTCAAGCAAAACTAGAAGTGGCCTCTTCTCGTAACAAGTGAACAAAGCCCAGGCAAACACACGTCAGTAATTTAAGAACAGCCAGAATAGGTGAGAAGGAAGCTGGAAGCACAGGCACAGGAACAGCCGCTCTGGTGATTTGTATCCGATTCACTAGATGCTTTAAGCAAGAATTCAGACAACATCCACCCAGTGCCGTTACTGTCTTGAGGGCATCTGCATCAGAATCAATGAGATTTTTCTGAATAACCTCCAGAACCTTAAATCCTTGCTGGCATAGGTTACACCTTGGCACAGGCACATGCTTTAAGCCCAACAGAGTCGTCAGAAGCTTGACTGTGTATTTCTGATAACATTCTGTGCCAAGCCAGGCCATGTTTTCACCTTCTCTCCTACATGGTGAGGACTGCTTCCAACCTAATATCCATATATAAACAGGAAATAAAACAGTTGGTGGAAGACTGTCACACAGCATGAATATCTGTTCTGGATTCCTCTAATGGTGGTGTTTGGTATAAGCATGAAAAAACAGTAAAGCCTAGTTTGTCAACACATGCATTACTGCAAGAATTTTCAATCTATTTTTAGGTATTAAAAAATGTAAAAATTGCTTAAATGAAGATTAACACAAAGAAATGACTAGTTGCACACTGATTTTGGTTTTGCAGTATTACACCTATTATTTGATCCCATCAGGAGAAAGCAGATGAAGAGTCTTTAAAATTCTATCATTTTTTGTTTGCTTTGGTTTTAAATGTAAAAATTGTCTAAACACACGTATATGTAATGTGCGTATATATACACGTGTGCATCTATTTCTCCATCCTCACCAATCAATAATTCAATGTAATATCAAATAACAGCATCATGTTACACCTTCTCCCCTTTCCATCTCCCCACACAAAAGGAAGTTAAAAAGAACTCACCACCTCAAACCCTCACCCACCAGAAGCAAGCCCTAGCAGAGGACCAGACAGTTTGCTGAAGACTCTCCACTGCCTTTCTCTCTCTGCTGACTCCCAGCTTGCTCTCCTTCACCCTGAAAGGGTGCTCTGCAGGCTCTCACCCTTCACAGGCTGTTTTGGGGTTTTTTTTGCCTCTCAGCAGCCCCTCCATCCCTAACTGCCTATTGCTAGCTCCTCCCAGGACTCTGCTTTTATAGAAGCACATATGGCAAAATATGCTCTGGAAGGCCCACTGATAACGTTTAGGAGGGTAAGGCAGGAGAAGAGTATTCTGAAGAGAAAATTATGTTTTGAGAAGTCCCCAACAGTGTCTCAATATTCACTTTCACAAAACGCAGCTAGGATTGCCACTCTCCCTCCACTAGCACAACGTTCCCTATGAGGAAGAAAGGAAAGAAACAGGGCAGGGGGGCATGGAAGGAGAAAAAGAAATAAGCAGCCTTCATGACTTATGACACAAAATTTCTCTCCTAGCAGGACTAATGGCCATTTACTAAGATGGAGCTTCTTTATGGAACACTTCATATACAGCAGGAGATTACTGATTCACCATCCAGAGACAGATTTATTTTTTTTTCTCAAGCCTGATAGCTTTACAGATAGAGTTCTACTGGATACATGTAACAAGACTGTTTCTTATTTAGTGGATTATTTCAGGTGCAGAAATAGCATCTCAAATTTAAAAGTAATTCAGTTTCACCCTCATCCCGCCATAACTATACATCTGTCTTAACAGTATAATCACCACTGACCACATCCAAGTTGCCTCAGGTCAGATGCATTTGCAATGATCTTATGATACTAAAATAATTTAATTTGAAGGGAAGAGAAAGTCCCAGAAGATAAAAGTAAATGGCAAACTGCTCAGTTGTTCCTTCTAACTGCAACAATCACGGAAAGACTGGTTCACTCTCAAGACAGAGTTTTCTAAATGAAAATGTCTTCTCACTCCTGCCCCCAAAACGCCAATCAGTGAACCCAAGAAAGGCTCCTCAACAGCCAAAAGAGGAAATGAAGCTTTTTTTATTCAGCCCAGTGGAAAGTAATCCTGATAGTTTCACGAGCATATTCAGATTCTGATCATAAAAATATTCTGCTGGGATTTTTACCGATTTTTTTTGGAAGAAATTATTTTTAGGCTATTATTCTTCAAGGCTGGATAGTGTCTCCAAAGCCTTAGCTAAGGGTTCTTATTAGGAAAACTACAGTCAGACAATGTATAAGGGGATGCATTAACAATCACAAAACTGAAAATGCAACTGTACCAATTTTAAATTTGAATACACTATGGTGTTGCTTTTAGCCCAGAAGCTCTGCCAAGTTGCTTGAGGTTCTAGTTAGTAAAAGGTCACTCTGTAGCAATTTTTTTCTTTTTTTTTTAATGTCAGAGAAGTCCTCAGGGCTGTTGCAAAGAGCTCTGCAAATGCCATAATGTGGAATGGAGGTAGGCATCTGCAAGAACCCAAATCTTCTTCATCCTTAAGGTGACAGTGATGAGTCCTCTGTACAGACCCATTCAGACAGACAGAGTTACCGAGAGCTATGGTAGTCTGCTCTCAGTGTCCTCATTGCACATATTCAGAATTAATATCACCTTTTCACAACCTTCTACCTGGTTGCAGTATATACTAATCATCTAGTGTTTCACCAAGCCAGAAGATGAGAGACATGGAGAGGACAAAGGAGTGAAAGAACACACAATTCAACCAGAACCATCCAAAAAGTCACTCGTTTCAGCACAATAAACTATTCATTTCCAGACAGAAAAGTCTCACTGAATAAAACTAGAGTGCTATACGGAAACACTTCCGTAAGACTTCTCAGCATACCTAGGTCCTGCTGACTCATCATAACCTCAAGGATGGTTATTTCTTTCCTGAAAGTACAGCCCTTATTTACACTATAACCTAGGTACAAAATATTTGCTTAGAGAAGTTTGCTTCTTTTTCTTCTTTAAGAATTAATGAGGCCAGAGAAATAATTATCTTGAAACAAAAAGAAAGTTTGATTTTCTTTACTTATTTCCTATTTTATGGCTACACAGCTCAGAAGGTGAGGAAAACTGGCAACAGAAAAGAGAATTCCAATTTCTAGTACTTAAAAAATGGACTAAATATGAACCAGAAGAAAAAGGCACATTAATTCAGGGAAAGAAAAACTTCTAAAGGAAAAAAGCAGACAAGAGTTTTTCTTAACCATCTTACCCAGTTCATTTGGAGATTTTTGATTTTCTCTGAGAAGGCAGAAGGAATGAGTTATAAAATTCTGAGCTTTGAAGTTCTGTTCATTTGATTATATTTCAGCAAGTTGGTTTTTTTCATTATTCACTGAGCTCCTTATATTATAAGGCACAGCTATAAACACACTTACCTAGCTCATGCAGCATCTCAATATCAGGATGCCATTTGGCTACTTAAGGAATGCAGAGATGTTCTCCATCAGCCAACAAAAACAAATTCAAAGCACCAGGATTAAAATGAGATTGTAGCAACTCAAATTAAAGGTGCCATCACTATCAACTTCAGCTACAATAAGCATTTTTATTATATTTTATTTTCTTCTACCTTTAAAATCAATTCTCTTGAAACAAAAGTAGTAATTACATATTACGTTAGTAAATGATAAAATAAGAAATTTAGAAAATGTTTTAAGAAAAAAAGTTGTCATGTATTTTTCATGCTCCTTTTGCTCCTCCAAGCTGCATCAGTATACAGAAAGGTAACTTAGCTTTCCTTGCCCAGAAAGTCTGACTTTCTTATTCTTTCCTAATCTAACTCTTCTCTCATCTACCTGTGGACAGGAAGATGATGCTAAAAAATGTAATTACCCGCTGCAAAAATTAGAGGAGGAAATTATGACAAGCAAAAAAGAATTAGAAAGTAAAGTCAGCAAGTTTGAAGAATAAAAGTACCATTTTTTGCAGACCAAACCACTATACATTCATCTTTATATATAATATTTGGAACAGGAGGTGGTCATTCAAAAATAGGAAACCCATGAAACTGGGCATCATACTGTTTCTAATCCAGTCCAATTTACATTTACTTCCTATGTTCTCCCACTGAGGGGAAGCAAAAAAAACCCACACAGAACATAAAGAAGCTGTGAAGACACTAAACATTTAAGACCAAAGTTAGAAAGAAAATGGAGTAACGACATCCAAGTCAGCTTTATGCTTCACATTGTCATGGGCAAAACACAGTAGTCATTTTTCCTTAAAATGTGAACATTGAAAAAATCATCCGTGCCTGTCTCTCCCCCATATTAGATAGCTCATGCTGAAACATAGCCTACAGTAAGAAATTACTTTAAATTCTGTACAGAACGTCACAGCCTGTACACCAAAAAATGTAGCTACACAGGCTATCAATGGTATTAACATAATCCCAGAGTCGACTGGCCCTCATTCATCTGAAAGCTCTCCTTTCTTCAAGGAGTCACTCTAGTGCAGCTGCAATAAACACGATGTTACAGCTCGAGCTCCAGGTACATAGTGGATGAACAATTAATGTGGTATTTTCTGATTTTCTAGGCGTACTGCAAGGTGGCTATATGGCCAGAAGCACAGAAGATCTGAAACATTTTCATATTAAAATTACATTTGGGTGTATTTTTTATCACTAGTAAGAAGTTCATATAAATAGTAATTTTTTTACACCGTGAGCATTTACTAAAAAATAAATACATATTCGCTGAACAGCATGTAGAGCTTTCATGTTAGGTAGCCAACTGCTTCCACACATTCACCTTAAGGTGTTTTGAGTTTTTAATGACCATGTCTATCCCAACAGGATTCTGATTCGACATAACTTTGGGTCTACCTATAAAAAGTAACACCTGTTTGTCATTACCCAGTTTTGCAGAAGTAGTGCCATTATATCCAGTCTAACTACTCAGAAGCGCAGATGACCACCACGTCAATGTAAATGAACTCAACAGGTAGCGCGGTCTAGAAGTGAAAGGTTTGTTCAGGCAGTTGTTACTAACTTTCAATTAAGAATACAGGGTAAATAAGAAGCCAATGCACTGAAATTAACACAAACAAAATTCCACCTGGCTTTGCCGTGTAGTTATGCCTTGACATCAGCTGATACATCTCAAGATAAACAGGAAAAGCCATTTGCTTCCCTCCCACCCACCACCACGCTGTGTCCAAACAGGGATCTGTTTGGCTTGAGCAAGGACCAAGGCAAGACTGTCCTCAACTAAGTCCCCACAACTCTTCCAGTAATGGGAGATCAGGTAACAGTACATTTTGAGAAATGGATTTACCTATAGGACATGGCTGACCTGGAGGCTGTGTTATTTTGGCAGCAGAACTGGGAGGAAGCCCTCAGCTCCTCAGTTTCTGTGGAGCAGAGCCATCAGCACAACATGTGCTATGGCCCATGCAGCCATCCAGCAGCAAGAGGGATCAGGAAAAAAATTTCCATGTTGGGGCAGACCCCACATTGGCTGCAGCTCCCCCAGAGTCCTCTTCCTGACACAACAAAGGCAGATAGGCTGCACATGGTAATTTTCATTCAATGCAACTTAGGCAGGTCCATCAAACATCTTACAGGTGACATCAAAGGGAGTCTGAAAGCCAATCAACCGACCTATAAAGCAAAAAATAGAAAAGAGGCTAGCAGATCTGGAGGCGAAGCCAGTGGCCGATCTGCAATAAGAAGTAGCCTGACTGACTTTGAGCTTTAAGAAAAGTAGGCAGAAAGAAACTGTCTGGCCACAGTGGACGACCTCTCCTAACTCTGTGAAGCACAATCCTGATGTAGGACTTTGGTCACGCACCCAGTACTGTCAGTAAAGGTGAACGAGAGCTCATTTATGCCCAGTTGTGATTATGCTGCAGACAAGTTTGTACCTGCTATTCAGTCCTACGGGACCTCTCTCTACTTTTCCTATCTCTACATGTGAGCCAGACAGGATTGCAATGTTGATCACTTCAGCCAGTACTTAAAATGTTCTTCAGAAAGCACGCTTCAATCAAAAGGAGAAAGCACCCATAAATCCTCTTTTATCTCTTTAATATGAGTGCACTAGAATTTGCAAGTTCAATACACTGCATAAGTTACAAATTAAATCAACTGCTAGCATTTTGAACAGTTCTTATTTTTATAAGCTAGTGCTTCAGCACAGGAAGAAACCAGCTCCTTCAAAAAGCTTACAAGGAATATAAAAACTCCTCCCATTAGTACAACTGCTGTGTTTCATAAGGACTGGACATTTCAGATGCATTCTGCTGTAATAAATAATAATCATCTAGATGCATTTCACTATGAAAAACAAAACTAAGCTCCTTTCAGTATGAATTTGCTATCAGATGTATTACAGCTACATTGAAAAATTGCTGCCCATTATTTTTGTTGGTTATGTATGCATATTAAGCTGTTCAGAATTCAAGTCCTATACGGATTTTCCAGTAAGAATCCTGGCAAGTATTCTGAAAGTTCAGTCTGTTGATACATATGGATATTTTGTAAATTTATGTTGTTGAGTAGGGTTTATTTTAACTCAGCAAAACAAATATTTAGAGAATACAGTGTATTAAGTGATTCATAAAACAGGAAAATATAAGCACTACCAAAAATTTAGAGCTATTACTCAAATTTACATCAGCTACAATACCTGTTTATCACCTTAAAGGTACAAGACAGCAAAGCTGTCATTTGATTTTAGAGTATCAACCACATGCCGTGTATCTGCTTTAGTTTACAGTTCTGCCACCACTGCTGTTAATGACACGCTGCAGCCTGATGCATCAGAGGCTAATCCTGAGGTTTAAACAAATGATTCCCTATTATCTCTTGGTCTTAGAATGTGCCACATCAGAAATCTGATGGATTAATGAAACACTGCTACTGCTAATTGCTGACACATGAGTATTCAGGGCACTGAGGCAATCACGGGAACAAAAATAATAATTTAGGGGGGAAAAAAAAAAAAAAGAGAGGGAGAGAGGCTTCCTTGTTACCCTCTGCAGTACATAAATCAGTCACACAATGTCCTGTTGTGAAAGATCACTAAACATATGCTTTATCGCTTGGTCCCAAACAAAGCAAGAGCAAGTCTTTTCCATATTAAGTGTTCTTTGGTTTAGCAGCTGTACATCTATAATGACTTCATTGTAAAGACTGTGAAGGGGGTAGGGATGTTTTTCAAATAATAGCAAAAGAAACCCCTAACCTACAACGCACAGGTGAACAGAAAAAATGGTCTGCCTCTGTTGGACAAAGGCAAAACACTAAACAATGGTTATCCAATGACAATGAGAAAACAAGCTTAAAAAACTTCCCTTTCTTTGCCTACACGATGAGAAGAGAGGACCTTGTCATGGCAGGACAAGGCAACACACAGATGAAATTTCAAGAGAGCTACCAACATTTATTTTGACTAGAAATAAAATAAAATAATAAAACATAACATTTATGCATCTTGCTTCTAAGTTAAAAACAGGTAGCCACCAATTAATGAAATACGTATTGACTAATTCCTCACGACTTTGTGTGAACATACCAACAACCACTCCAAAATTTCAGTTAATGTAAAGCTGTAACGTAACAGTGGTTTTCCAGTACCATACACAGTTTAGCATTTACAAGATTCAGAAACCTCTCAAACTGCCAGTATCTGTGAGTTAAATGACGAAGCAGCAGCGAGAGGCTACGTTTCCAAAGCAAGCTGGAGTGTGGGCAGCCTCTGACCGCCAGCCGTGCTGCTTCGCCCCTGCCTCCAACAGCCAGGGAGCAGAACTGACCCTGATTTTTACCTTCACTGCAAAGCCTGTTCCACAGAGTCAACGTGAAGTAACCACAGGTATCACTGGATTTAACGCCTGGGCATCCCACAGCTGTTATCAGTGCTTTTTACTGTGGTTTGCTATAGAAAATCTTGTGGCTTTTCATGACCAAAAGTGGTTGAACTTAGTCCCCAACCACCAGTTGATCACTGCCCATAAAACTCATCCCCATGAACATACAAGTTTGAATTTAGCAACAGACATCCTGGGAGAGCACTTCTATTTAATCTCAAAGAGCGTCTAACGGTATTAAACAAAAATCACAGTGCTTAAACTCTAGAAAAAGTGGTATTACATACATCTGCCACCTCTTACTGATACTACACAGCAAATGGTATATGTTGCTGCTTCTTGTCAGTGTTTTGAAGAACTTAGAGAAGTGGAATATGTGGAAAGGTACTTGCTAACTTAATTGGTCCACAGATTAAAAACAAGAAAGTGAATAATGAAAAAACAGAAGTATGTTGAAATTCTAATTTATTTTTCTTACCATACACATCTTTACTAAAATATCATTCACATGGTCTTACACGTTATTTTCCCATATTTTTCGCTCTTCAGCAAAGATGAAATTCCATCCATCTTAGAAATCAACATGAAATACCATTAAAATTATCTATTGCAAGATCAGATGTCAACTGATGATTAAAAAAAAAAGGATTAGGATGTTTGGCTATAGAAAAACAAACAGCCAAAGTATGAAGATTTGCTGTACTGCCACATTTTTGAATACACACTATAAGAGGCTGAAAAAAAAAATTCTGAAAGCCTGAAGTTATACTAGTATGCTTGTAATGATAGTTAAGTTTCATATAACTAAATATATTGTATTGCTTTCTTAAAACTAGATATTTATGGAAATTTTAACATGTAAAAATGACTAATGCAGTAGAGGCAAACCCCAAATATCAAGATTCCCAGCAATATTACAGTATGTAGTCTTTTGCTAGAGGTGAATAACATCTGAGCCACACAACTTCTGGCAGTCGCTTCCAAACATGTAAGCAAATAAGGAAGTAAAAAATGACTGTTGGAAAACTTAAGATTACTGAAGATAAGATTGAACAGTACTGAACTAGTACAGTGAATATCCACCAAAAACTGGTTTTGAACCTAAAAATTATCCTAATTTTTTTTTTTTTTATTACCTGAAATTACTCTGCTGTTGTTCTGGTACTAACAGCGGGTCAAGAAACAGCCAGTAGACTTCAGCATATACTGCAGCTCTGGCTAACATTATGTCACAGGAATTGCTGCACTTCAGCAGTTTGTCAATCCCAGTAGCACAAATCAGGATGATCAGGATGCATTTTGTTAAGTGCACGTGAAACGCGTTTTGCTTCAGAGCACAAGCTACCTCAGTACTCCTTCTAAATATAGAATCATAGAATCATAGAATGGCCTAGGCTGGAAGGGACCTTAGAGATCATCTAGTCCAACCTCCCTGTTGTGGGCAGGGATGCCACCTCTCAACTAGACCAGAAATACAGATTGGCCTTTTCAGTTTCCAGTTGCTCTTTGGCCATGGCTATGTCAACTATGGTACAGATATCCCACACTAAGCCTTAATGACGGCTCCACAGCCTTTCTGCGGTGGAGGAAGGAGAGCCAGCAAGCGCTGGAGCATCCAGATGAGGTGGTTACTGGACCCACATGCAGCTCGGAACTGGCAAAGGACAAGCAACTTGAAGAAGTCACTAAGCAACTTGGAAACAGTAACCACTGCACTCAGTATGTGATGCCAGCAGATCACCTACAAGACAGCAACCAGTACTATGACATTTGTCACCACATCTATAACATTCAGGATTCTGAAGTAAAGGGATTTCCATCTTTGTACCATAGTGAGCTTTTGACAGATGAGTAATTTTAATAACTGAAGAGCAAGGAACTATAAACTACTGAAGATTTTTTAGACATTTCTTTTTTTTCAAATATGGCAATAGACAACCTCATCACATATAGCATTAAAAAAAAAAATGCAGGAACTTTAGCAATTTTCTAATTTACTTCTAGCCTATGGCCAGATGTTACCAGTTACCTAAGTAAATGCTTACGATGACCTAGGACTTTTTTTCCAAGGCTACATTTCAACTGATTTTAGTAGCAACCATCTCCTATGTCTGTTGCTGCGGGAATAGCGGCATAAACAATTACAACAGTGACTGACTAAGTAGAAGTTGACTGATGGGAGTAAAACTTACAGTCATACAGAAGTCTGCAGGACAGAAAAAATGGAGAAACTTGGAAAAGTGACACTGTGCAATGTCATTTAAACTATACAAAAAGGCCTTAAATCAGAAATCTTGTAATTTATAACACTTAAGTAACGCTGATGTATTTTACTGCTTCAAAAACTCATCCCATCTCTTTTTATTCAACAGATAAATTAGAACACTCATAATGTGTCACTGCATTTCAGCTAATCTTTCCATCTAATAAAGCAGTAACAGTAATTTTTACTGAAATTATCATCCCAAAAAAGGCAAATTTATCATTTTGCAAAGACCAGATTTTCCAGGTTTTCTTTCAGGAATATTCATTATTTGGTATAATTCTCTTTCAGGTTTTATCAGATCATAGTACGAAGGAAATATCTTTTCTACTGGGAAACATTTATTAGTCAAAATCTGACTGTGATTTATCAAAAGGCAATACTCCTTCTTATTTTACTACTGTTCTGACAGAGCAAATACATCACCTACTAATATTTAGAGTAATTACTTGTGTTATTATATCTACTGACTAAAATGATTACATTTTATTCTTAAAGTTTGTGGGTGGAATATAACCAATCCACTATTACTCTGCAAAACTAAACCACAAAATATGTAGATGATTTTTTTTCCCCCCCTAGGCCAGTAAAAGCTATTTAATTATTTAAAAATTCAATTTAATTTTTGAGGACATATACAATGAATCAATCTTCAGAGACAATACTAATGTCTCCGCTGCTTAATTTAGTTCTTTAAATTAGTATTGCAGTCCAAATGTTTTCATTATTTGGACTTTAATCTGCTGATTACTTTGTTGATGTAGGTTTATTAATGGATGGGCTTAGTGCCCCCAATTAGTGCCTTTAAGTATTGGTCTTTTCCTGTATTCTTCCTTCCTTCTGTAGTTAGCAGCAGCCTTCAACTGTTTTTTTAAGTTCCTTCTTTTCTTAAAGACAGTGCATTTGCTTCCATAACGAGTACAAAAGTATATTTATAAGGGCAGTGAGTATTAAATGACACTTTCATAACTGGCACTCTTACCAAGGCCATGGCATTTATTATTGTTCTTTTCTCTCTTGTTCTTTGTCATCTTTGGGGCTCATGCTTTCACAGCCAGAACCTCATTCACATGTTTTACTTTCACTTGCCTCCTCTCTCTGTTACAATGAAGCTCTTGTAAAAGTCATGATGTTATACTGGTCACAAAGTGACACATCTGTTTACTCATAGAGTCTCCGATTTTTGCTATACAGCAGCTGATCTCCAAGGTTTTGTTATTTGTTTCGGGGCGGCAGCAGGGGGGAGGAGGAGGTGTGGGGATTGGTAGCACAAAAATTCATTTCAAGTCAGCTCCTTAGGAAAACACTTCTCTTTTTGTCTTTTACTCTGGTAGAGGTTTTCAGCACAAGATGCCTAACTCGGAAATCGGTTGATTCTGCAAAACTACACAACACTGACCTTCATGGAAAGATGCAAAATGTTCCAATTCTCTCAGGATTTGTCAAGGAGAGGATGACTATTAAGGAACAAACATATCAGGAAGGCCTGTAACCTTCCTGAAGACAGCCGTTTTTAATATAATATTTTTGTTTCTTACACTAACTTAATAGCATATTTCAAACACTGGCCAAGTAAATATTTTGAGAAATTATTTCAGCTATCTCTAATTGCCCTTCTTCTTTGTAACAATCTGACTTCAGAGCCCCTTGTGGTTTTGAGCATTTTGTTTCAGTTCAGGGACGAACTAAAACACAAGTAAGCTAGAAATTTCTACGGTACAATTCTGTTTCCACACAGAACTCCCGTTAGCTGTCACTCAAACCACAAGCAAAACCGATGAGCCAGCAGCATGTTGGTGGCAAGCTGCATCAGGGCAAAGGTCTCAGATGGCCAGTTTTGGAGTTGAGCTCTTCTGCTTTTTGTCACTCACAACAGGAAATGTACAACCTAAATATTAAATAAATGATCTGGCTATTAAGTTTAATCCTGTTGAAAGCAGTGTTGCTAATTTTTCATTAATACCTTCTTTCATATTCTTAATTTTCAAGCAGCATCTGACCTGCTGCAGTTTTCTTTTACCAAATACTTTATTGTGTTTCAGTCTCAAAGGTAACTTGCACGAAAACTTCAGTTTAGACACTGCTCAAATTATCTAGCTTCAGAGCACATCTGAAAATGAGCCTAGCTGACTTTTGCCTCTCCTGTCAATACAAAATTAGTTGCATTCATGCAAAAAAAAAAAAAAAAAAGACCTCAGTGTTTCTGATTTTCTCATTACTCAGGATGAAGAAGGAAGCAACTTCACTAAAAGTAGTGCTCTTAAAAAGCAATGCAATTTGACAGGAATGTAAGCAGCCTACATATTTCTTCTTCTAAGGGAACCTACAGGAAGGCTGGGGAGGGACTTTTTACAAGAGTGTCCAATGATAGGACAAGGGGAAATGGGTTTAAGTTGAAGGAGAATAGATTTAGACTGGATCTTAGGGAGAAATTCTTCGGTACGAGGGCGGCAAGACTTTGGAATAAATTGCCCAGAGATGTTGTGGCTGCCCCCTCCCTGGAGGGGTTCAAGGCCAAGTTGGACAGAGCCTTGAGTAGCCTGATCTAGTTGAGAGGCGTCCCTGCCCATGACAGGGATGTTGGACTAGATGATCTCTAAGGTCCCTTCCAGCCTAGGCCATTCTGTGAATCTATGATTCTTCTTCTGTCCTCTTTTTTTTTTTTTAATTTCCACAGAAATATATAACCCATGCTTTGTCATGCAGATCTCATATTTGTGTTTAGGCCAAGACTAAAAAAGCAGTCGCAGACCAAACAGCTAATCATATTCTTCAATTTACAACCTCAAGCAAATGACCTTAAACACTGCAAAACATAATCTTCATCAAGTCCAAATGAAAGTAATAATTAATTCAATAATGTTAGTATACAGTAGCCTAAGAATTGCCTTCCAGACACAGCAGAACATCAAATATACTAAAAAATAGCTCGAAAGAAAACACAGCAAATGAAGAGCCAAACAAGAGGGAACGGGTTCAAGTTGCACCAGGGGAAATTTAGATTGGATATTGGGAAAAACTTCTTCACCGAAAGGGTGGTGAAGCATTGGAATGGGTTGCTGAGGGAGGTGGTGGAGTCACCATCCCTGGACGTGTTTAAAACACGGCTGCATGTGGCACTTCAGGAGATGGTTTAGTGTTAGGGTGGTGTAAGGCTGTAGGCCGGACTTGATGATCTTAAGGTCCTTTCTAACCTTGATGTTTCTGTGATTCTACGATTCGAAAATGCATCTCTCAGAAGCCCTCTCCAATGCATGCCACTTAAAAGCAAATTTTAACTTGCATATCTGAGCTTTATCAAAGTTCAAGGAAGAAAATCAAGACTTGGGTTTCTGTCACAATGGAACAAATACGAATTCTAGCGAACAGCCCAGGATTTCCTGCTGCAAATTATCACAACTTAACCCAGCTTCCACAGAGCGGTATCTTCACATCTCCCTCAACACCCCTGACGCTCTCTCCTGCCTCCCATCACCCGCTGGAGAGGATCCCGCAGTGACGGTTCCAGGGTGCGTGAGCCGCCGGCCAGGCCACAGCAGAGTTTCTGCAGCAGCCACCTCCCCTGGCACGTACTAACTTCAATCTCCTTTACTCAGTCACAGATTTTCTCACAGCTAACAGGAACTAACTACATCTGAGTTTTTATTCAGCTGTTCAATGCAGAGAAGGGAGTTCCAGCACTGCAGCGAAGGGCTGACAGAGCAACAAGCAGAGCCGTCCTGTAAACCTCAGCCCTGTGGGCCGGGCCGCATGCTGCAGATACAATGCACCCAGCAAAGAGAAAGCTTTTGTTTCTGACTCAAGGTTTTCATTAACAGTGTCCATCCAAGATAATCCATTCCTTAGTTATGCTCAAGATTTCCTGACCTTTGTGTTCAAACAGCACAATTAGCGACCTTTGGGTGCAAGATTACAAACCAGCTTTCATTACAGTTATATCAGTATTAATCACACACGGACAAAAATCCTGTGAACCTTCATTTGCTTCCAGTGGATTTCTCTGGTCAAATTCCAGAGAAAGTTAGTTAAAACTACCTATCTATATTCCTAAGCACCAAGCACAGTTCAATGAACTTGACGAAGTTACTGACTGCTTCGGATCATTTATTAGGGATGAGGAAATCAAAACCAGAAAATAATGTCTAGTTACACCATCCGCTAAATGAAGATGTAACTAAGGTTCAGTTTCACAGACTTGCTTTAGCCTCTATACATGAGGAGTGCCAGGAAAGCATCCGAGGCTGCAGATATTTGTGTCACATGACAGAGGAGGGATTCTTCCCATACAATGCAAAGGTATATATATTACTTTTACTAAACGACAATGTTAATCAATGACTAATATCCCACAGGGAGCTGTAGAATCATACAGTTTAGACCTTCTGAGAGAGATAACTTAAACAATTTCCAAATCATGCTGAGGCCCTCGCCTCTCAGCATAGTTATACCTAAGGAGATAACTATGCAAGAATTATAGCCCTGGAACATCAGCAAATTTCAGTAAATAAAGCAGCAATCAGAAAATAAAGCTGCAATGACATTTAAATAAAAATTAAAATAAAAATTAAAATAAATAAAAATACAAATTAAAATTAAAACAAAATACACGCACAAGAACAAGAAACCTCTTGATCTCTCTCTGGATCCTGGAACAAGCCCCAGTGAAAGAACTGATGTTACAAAGTTCAATTATATCAAACTACCACTTCAAAAAATCTGAAGTGTACGCTTAAAAGCAAATTTATAAAAATACAACAGTTTTGATGCCTTTTTATGCAATACTGTATGAAGGAAATCAGAATACTGAAAAAAAACCCAAACACAACATTTTTTGCAATTAAGTAAAACCTAGTCAAAGACACACCTCAAATGGTAACTACCTAGGAAAAAAAGAACACCAACTAGGTGTGTAGTAGGAGCTCTTAACAAGTAAGTTGAACAGGAAAGTGTTACAACCTTTAAGGAAGCTGCACCATTCCCTAATTGAGTTTGAAGATCACAGAAAGACTGAGAAAGAAACATTTAAATAATTAAAAATGTTACACAGTAACCTCAGTAACATTCAGTAAGTCAGAGACTAGTAAATAAACATTTTGAAAAACACATACAAAAATTTGTATTTAGAAACAAAGGACGAGTCTGGAGAACAAGGGCCTTCCATATCAGGAAAGGAGGACTGAAAGAAAAATTTTAAAATAAAAGTATTTTAAAACAAACAACTCTCTCCTCAAAAAATAAACAAACACTCACCAAATTGTGAGTATTTTATATAATGGTAGGGCCAAAGAAACAGGTATGAACAGCAGTGGGAGTTAACTACCTGGGCCTTAAATGCCAGGGTTCAAAGAGTATTTAATTGTGGAAACTCCTACAGCCCAGAGTGCAGACACAGACTGATCCACACACACCCACCCCCAGCCTCTTCTGGTAATATAATCTACAAATCCTGTAAAAATTTCCACAACCCAAAAGCCAGATTAGCTTCCTTTGAAAGGAAAGAGAAACAAAAGAAGGAAATCAGCCTTTAATAAGCAGTTAGTAATCTCTCTGCCTTTTTTTGCTGTTCAGAAACACTTTTCAGTTCCAATTTACTGTTAAGCCCAAAACAGAGGGAAAGACTTGCCCAGTAAAATCAGCTTTCCACAACAGCAAATTATGTTGATTTTCTGAATAAAAAAGATCTCCACAAGATCTCCATAGCAAAGAATATGGAGCACTAAAGCAGAAATTCTTTACGAAATTTCAGTAAAGCTCCTATACAGGATGCACAGGTGAAATGCGTGGCTACTATTAAAGCAACAAAATACAGAAAAACAAAAAAAAGCTGTAAGAGGGGGCAAATCTAGAGGTTGTACATATTCAGCTGGCAGAAATATAATTCTTAACCTCTGGACCTTTTTCATGAACTCTAGCAGCTTCCAACATTGTATATGCCACTGTGTTGTTTGGAAACTAAACATTAGAAACGTGTTATCATACACACACAAATTTCTGCTTTACCAAAGCACAGTTACATACATATTTATATAATCACTAGAAGTTTCAAAGGCAAAGAGGTACAGAAGAAATTTACTACTTCTGTAGAGAAGGAGTAATGGCTGTTACAGCATGGGTATGAGAAAACAACATCCACTTCTAAGTTTCTGAACATATTTTAATATCTGTTACATGACTTCAGCAGTACCAATGTGGAACTTTTAAAATATTGAGGGGGAATAGTCCTTATTTTAAGCTATGAGTTTATTTGAGTAATAACAGAATGATGGGCAACAAATGAGCTGGGTAACACTGATGTGTAGAAACCACAGACAAAAGACATTCCTGAGACATTCTTTTCTTATAGTCTTTAAACAAAACAACTGATAAATATATGCAAAATATTACCAGAAACAATAGAGCAACACAAGGAAGGCTAGGTTCTCTCAAACGGGAACGCTTATTCCTCAGATCCAGCACTAATCAGACTCTAAACTGACAAGAGCAACAAAAGGAGAGGTATGAGTTTCTCTAGCTGCTTTGCCTCTTATAATGACTGATGCTGAGCTCCAAATTTCCAGTTACATACTCCTAATGCAGGAGGCCTCGAAGACTTCTTCATGAGAGAGCAGTTAAGCGTAGGTTTATTGTAAAAAAACGCTCCACAACACTGACTCGGTCTGCCCTAGACTATCTCAAGACTGGTAAACAAAGATTTCACCCTAACTGGTGATTACCAGCAGACACAGGAACTCTATTATTGTATTTTAGAGAAAGAGAGTCACCAAGCCCAGTATTTACAGGAGTGTGCATACTAACCTGCATATACTAGCAATTTATATTTCCAGAGTAAAGAGCCGTTAATTTGCTTTAATTCATTTAACTCTTTTGTGAATTAGTTAAGGCTGTAGAGTATCTGCCTATCCAATTTCTCTAAATAACTATTATACTTGAATTAACTGAGTTCCCTTCAGCATCATTAGTTGCCATGATTTGAAGATGTCAACCCCCACTGAAATGACCTCTGTACATACAGCTGGAATTTCACCACAGGATTTCAGGTTTCCCCCCTCCTCCTTTACAAGTACACCATGGAGTGGCAGATACTAAACACCAGGGGTTTGTAATAATCAGAGCACTAAACTGCCCAATCTACTATGAGGACACAGAGTGTTGTTCGTGTAAGATTCAGACTTCAGAACTCTGTTTAAGAAAATAAATTCTCTACCATGCATGTACTCTCACAGCAGCTAAAACATTATCTTTTTGCCAATGTCTTCTTAACATTAATGCAGTTATTTCACCAGTGGCAATAACCTGATCATTTACCTTTCTGCAAGTCCTTGAGACTGAACTAATGACCTTGTACTTTGCCTATGAGCTTAGAGGTGAAGATCAGTCACCTGGGAAACTACTTTCCGGTTGGCTCCAAGATTCACCACACCTCTAATCAACATGGAATTCATCCCAAACACTTTGCAGTGATACGAGTGAACAGTTACAAAATGCCTTGCTGCATTGGTTCCCAAAAGATTCAAGCAGAACTAAACTGTCCCACTTCATATTCTTGATTTCAGAAGTCTTGTGCCTCACTTCACAGCCGAGAAGAAAGAACGCTTGACCCGGAAAACTGCCCTGCCTTTCTTTTAAATGGGAAGAGAAGTTTGTAAAAGTTGGCTATGCCTGAAAACATGAGCAGAATTTCAAGTACACTATTTCTTGGATAACAGGAGGTGACCGGTCTTTAGGTTCCCAAGAACATTTCGGAGTTTAGCTAAGGAAGTCCCTGAAGAGATACCCATTTTTAAAAGGCAAGGAAATGTAACAATATCTCAGGAAGAGGTCTGCTGACCTGAACAAAAGTGCCATTACCTCCACAGTGAGAGGCCACTAAACGGACTGTTAATCGAAAGAAACCCTGACACACACACAAAAAAAAAAAAGAAGAAAAAAAAAAAAGAAAAGCAGGAAAGTGACTAAAAGCTACCAATGGGTCATAAGTTTTTCAAAGACTACAACGGAAGACGGATGTAATTTTCCCATTCTCCCATGGAAACTGTAAATTCATCTACCATTTTGACAGAACCCTTACAGCACAGAGCCCATGTCCAGCTGGACATTTGAGACAATATCTAAAAGCCTTTTGGAGAAGACTTCTCGCTTTTCTTTCGGATGCCCCTTGCTAATATGGCTTTTTCTTAGAAATATGCAACATGTTTTCAACTGCTACGTATTTTGCTTCGGCTTCAGCTTTCTTGCAGGTAAGTTCTACTACAGAAAGCACTATAGTCTTTATCTGAACTTCAAGGTACTTTACATTTCATCTTAAATTCCACAGGCATTTTTTTTGCAGAGACAACAATAGAAGACCAAATCAGAGTAGATGTTCTTTCTGCCTGCAAGGGAACCTAACTGGAGTGATTCTGGCTACACTGGCAGACTAAAAGCAATGTATTAGGTGAAAGAGCATGTATGGACTATCTGAAGGAATCAATGGCAGACACAAGATACTGGCTTTCATGATGTCATCACTAGTAGTCGTAACAGTCGAGTTTTTTTGTCAGACAAGAAATTTACCTTCTGAAGTCTCAGGATGTTAATTTTTAACTGGGGGTAGGGAGGGTGAAGAGGGAATCTAACTCAAGGGAAATAACAACGTAAAGGGTTAGAAACATGATGCCAATGCCGAAAACCTTCTGATGACATTACAATCAAAATATTGATCAATAAAATACTGTATCACTTCTTTTGACTAGGCAAATTAATAGACTAAAGTGTACAACAGACATTTCTGCCAGAAGAAAAAAAAAGTATCATTAAAAAATTGCAAGTACTAATCAAAGTGTGGAAAATCTGCCATTTGCTAAGAGGCCTATGAAGTCCAAATAATTATTTACTTTTTAAGAGGTTATTTATTTTTTATTTTAAGAGGTTATCTATTTTTTAAGCGTTTAAGAAGTACTTTGCTCATCATCTAAAGAATTTAAAGAAGAATGAGGTTTCTGGTAACATATTCCTTTCTGTGAAGGATGTTTTTGAATCTTAAATATTTCTGTACAAACTTCAGTCAATTCCCAACAGATTTATTTTTTTTTTTTGAATCATAAGTAAATGTTCCCTAGGGCAAAGCTCACACAAAACTACAGAATGCCTCCTGGTACTGAACCTTCTGTGAATCAAGCTTTTAGATACTTGCAACGCTCTGGCATCAAGACGTTCATACAACTCTGAATTATTTATTCACCAATCTTTGTGCAACTTCCAAAATGCCAATGGAGACCAAGACAATTTCAGCTATTTGATGTTACATCTTCTCAAGTGGCTAAAGAGGCTATAAAGCACCCCATTGCTTAAGCCTGCCATCTCAGTTCCATTAGCAGTAAAGACCGCTCTATTCAAACTGCTAAGTAAATCCTCTGAGAGCCCGAGGACTGTTTCATGCTTGAAAGCAACTGTTAAGAATTTGACAACAACCAAACTGTTCCTATTTAATCCTTCTCCCAAGGTAAAAAGAATTATAGGTAAACATATGCCTTCATTATTTGCTTTGCTGCATTTCGATACTCAATCCCACACAAAATTGCCAGCCAAGGATTTAATGCAATCTCTTCTGTATTTCAGAGCTATAGCCTTTACAGAATGGAAAAATCTTAATAAGGGCTATAGAGTTGGTTAGCAAACAACTCTATTTTCTATAATGCACGCTAGAGATTTTCCAAAGGTAACTTTAATAATACAAAGAGTTGTGGAATTTTTTTCATGTTAGGATTTTCAGGTAAGCCAAAATAGTTGCTAATCCATTCAATCTGCCAGTAAATATTTTTCTTTCTAATTAAAAGAAACAAAATTCATCTATTACAGAGTATAACAACACTATTTTTACTACAAACACAGATCTACATAAGCTTTCTTTTGAGTTGGTAATATGTATGCTAATCAAACACTAGAATATCAAGGAAAATGTATTAGATATACACTAGAATGCATTAAAATGAAATTTCAAGCCTTCGGTCAAGTTAATTCAGAAATGAAAGAACTTCAAAGTTTTTCAAAGAGCCTGACACAGTGACACTGTCTACAGTACTCTCTCTAGCCCCTGCAATCAGAGCATTCACTGTCTGATCCCTTTTCTTTCTGAAAAACATAAACCAGTACAAACAGAGAATATCACCTGAATGAAAATAAACACAGTCATCTTCTGCCACAATGGTCACTGATTTATAAAAGGAGCACCGACATCACAAAGCGCCAATCCGTACAAACAGCTGTCACAGTCCTGGTTACAGCGTCATCCTAGTGGCCACAAAGGTTTCAAAAGGACACGGAGCCATGTGACGGGAGGGCCCCCAGAGCTTGACCGCTGAGCGGAGCCATCGCCCACACTGGTCCCAACTTCGGAGAAACTGCAAAGCAGTCTCAAGGGCTGGACACCCCCTTGGCAGCTGTGGGAGATGCAATTCCTGTGTTGCATCTCCCGCTCTAGTTCCATCTGAAAAGAACCCCAGCAGGCAAGCTGCAGGATGGTCTGGCAATGAGAGCTCAGGTGCCAATTCTGAAGTTCATTGCAGAGGTTCAGTTTTGATTATAGAATCATAGAACAAAGCTAAAACATGAATGTAATCTCTCCCTGAGAAAGTAAGTAAGGCAAAGATATAAAGGAGAGAAATAAGTTTATTAACCCAGTTAGTAATTATTTTTAGTTGAAAAAAGTTATCAAAAATAAGCAAGCAAAACAAACCAAAAAAAAATAAATCAGACAACCCTTCAAGCACATGAGCCTTTATTCAGACTGCAGTTTTAGGCAATGCTGGGGACAAAACCAGGGTTAACATTAAATTTAGGAATTTATTTAAGCAGACAAAAAAACTTCCCAATTTAAGATGAAGGCTGTGGGCAATTCATTAGGCATTAGAAACCAAAGGCTAAATCCTAATGTCTCATTAAATTTCATGGATTTGGACTGAATGCACAACACAGCAAAAGTACCATTTACACAGAGCAAAACAAAGAAGTCCAAACCAACCATACAGCTAGTGACATTCATACCATGTCAGACGACTTGTTTGCTAATTGTGCCTGTTTTACCATCAAGCAAAAAGAGTAGGAAACATATTGGTTTATCTAACTGACAGGAAACAACTAATCACTGGGAAATCCAAACCCAAAAATCAGAACCTTGAACCCTAATAGTTATGATGCAACTTAAAAACAAAACTCCCAAACCATTTATCATACCTTGCATCATGTATTGTACCCCACTTCTCTGCAGGTTTCCCACACACACCTTAGCAAGAAAAGTCTGTTACTCATTTTAATTATACTTCCTACAAATAAACAAGCAGGTCACAAAAACAAACATGGGAACTGAAGACACTCAGACAGTTATCGTAGCGGTAATCATACTATTTAATGCAAGAGAAAGCCTTCTTCCTAGCTTAATTTAAGAAGCAACAAAAAGCCACCACTAGCTTTGAAAACTCCAGCTTTCCCCACCATTCCATTAGGCTTTCTTCTTTGTTCTGCACATTCACACATTTAAAAGTTCTTGCTCTTTTCATAAACATTTAAATAATAAATTTCCCTCTCCGTTCTGTACTGCTTAAGGAAATGAGCACAGTACAGCCTTTATATTACTTTTAAGCTTATTCGCCACGTCAAGTCTCTACAGATGGCTTGGTTGTGCTTAACGCAGTACTAAAGCACTGCTGAACACATTAGGACTGGTGCCGCAGATTAAAAGATAGTAACTTTAACAGTCATTACTTCTCATTTACGTCAACTCTTTAGAAATTTCTAAAGCCAATTTGGCAATAAAAAGCATCATTCTTTTTCCTTTCTAACTCGTGACATCTGTTTTAACCTATGCTTCCTCTACAATGACATTTGAGTACAGTAGTGCACTGAACTGCTACCTTTTGAAGGCAACAAAATACAACTAATATGCCATCCCATCCCCATGCGTAAAGAAGCTCAAATGAGGACTTAGTATGAACTGATGCTTACAGAAATATTTTGAGACATCTTCAATGTATCTAGTATATTTCAAGTTTCTTGTTATTCTTCAGAAATGCTGCTGTGCTGAGGAGCTTGACTGTTAGCTAGCTCTAGTCTTATGGAAAAGAGAGAAACTAAGTGCAACAATTAATAGAATAAATGTCTACAGCAAAATCCTTCATTCAAATTGAGACAGAAAAGGAAGGTGGTGATGGAGAGTGAATTATCTTTCTTGGATATATTTGCAAGGTTTTGTGTATTTGTACATACCTAAAGTTCCATATCATCTGTATTTAGCAATGATCATTAAAAACATTGCACAGTATAATAAAATATTTCACATACCCAATAGTCAAGTATAGAGTAGGAAAACAAACAAAAAGTATCTTTGTAAACACATGTAAACAGCCAGTCACTTAATAGTGTCATTCTTGACACACAATTTCATGAAGGTTATTGCTAGACAGAGATTTCTGCTCCATTATAAATAGGAGATAGGCAAATCAGAATCTTGTATGGATGAGTTTTTTCAGAAGTTGTTCTAATAAAGCTGCTGTGATCAATGTTTTGTTCTCTGCATTTTCGACCTTGCTCCTTACCACCAGCTCATAGGTGTCTCCTGGGCCAAAATCATCTACTTAGTGCTCTCTTTACACAGTGCCGGCTATGATACCTGTTCGGTTCTGAAACAGTCCTGCCACTCACAAGGAACAATAACAGCTTTCTTGCTTTGTATCTGCTTCCATGCTCCTTTTTTCCATGTTGTTGTACAATATTCCTAAGCAATAGTCAATTGTTCCCTTACACTACAGACAACAACGGTGTACAAGAAACCTAAAAGCTAGATGCACACACATTGCATATATCCCTCCTAAAAAATTCAAGACCATACGAGGCACAACTCATTTATATTCAAGCCTCTACATCTATACATTTCTTTCTATAATTATGATATTGTTATAGTCCACAAACAGCCTAAGCACTAAATGATACACTGTAGCTGTTGCTAAGGCAGCAGCAGATTTACATGTGTGAAATATAGCCAGTGTATCACCATTGTAAATTATCAATAATTAAGCTGCTTCTCCATTAAGGCTGCCACAACTTAAAAAAAAAAACAAACAAAACAAAAACCCCAAACTTCATTTGTTATGAAAACTTCACACAATACAAAAACATGTAAAAATATAAAAATATTTTTAAAATAAAAAATGGTAAAAACAGCCAATATTTTTCAGCTTTTAGTCCATTTACGACCATCGTTTTTTGAAAGCACAGCAACAACTCATAGGCTGTGAGCCCAGTCACACAATCTACTTCAGGAAAGAAAAACAGAAACCTCAAATCAGTTATGCCAAAATTGTTTCATAATCAGTTTCACTGCGAACCATCATGCTTTATTTAGGTCAACTGCACTGCAGGTATTCCCATCTTTGGGTAGTTTAAATAAATTCCTATCTATGTTCCTTTTTAAGTTCATACAAATACTCAAAACAGCAAGAATTTCAAAGACTTATATGCATGGAAAAAAAATGTGGACAGGAGGTTGCAGTTTGTTCACTGCTTTTTCCAAGCTTAAACACTTTCAGACAAAGAGTAAAAATAACAAAGAGATTTTATTCAGAAGCAGATCAGCGATGAAACACATTACTATTCAGGCATAGAGATCTCTACATATAATCCAATTTAATTAAGACCAACTGCAAGTTATTTAACTATACTTTTTCAGAATTTACTTCCAAAGAAGTCGCTGGTTTTGTCTGTACAGTTTTTGGAAAATGTAAAACATAGTCTCAGCAAGTAATGTACCAGAAAACAAGCACAACAAACTTTATGTACTCTAATAGAGTACCAAAGCCACAGCAGAATTATTAATATAAGCCCAACTGATTTTATTAGAGCTCCCTGTCATTATGTTAATGAAGAATTAGTGGCAAATTACTAAGTCACAGCAGTTACATTACAAGACAGCGATCTTGAACATGATAATTTAAATGAGACTGGAAAAAACATACTTAAGCAGAAGATTATTTGCACAAGGAGCTTCACAACCGATATAAGTCTTGCGAAACAAAAAAAGCTATTTTTTTCTGCTATCTCCCCAGATCACTCCAATCTATGCACAGCAGAAAAGCATTCTAATTTATACTGTGTACTATTTGCTGAGAGAATTGTTTTAAAATCTACAAATTCCAAATAAAAGTTGCTTTGAGAAAGTTTACACTGCATAACCTTCCCCTAAACAGAACATGCTTGATGAATGGGGCAAAATGCAAAAGATGAAACTATTATAAATGCCTGCCTTTAATCGGCACATCCTCAAACTGCCCTTCATCTCTCACCTGTGCCTACAGGGTGTATCACAACCTGCTTCCATCTGAAAACTCTAAAGAGTGTGTGCCGGCACAGCCAAAGGCACAGATGGAATCCCTCCTCCAGAGGCCCACCATCAGGCACACTAAATGGAGCCCCCCGAGATGGCCACACCACGGGACGCTGGAAGGTTTTTGCTGCATTGATGACCGATGCCAACCTTCAAGATGAGGCACTGCCGATCCCTGTCACTGAGCTTAACACGATCCTTTATCTTCCAAGGAACAGCCAGGTCTCAAGAAAGTCCTAAACGATCCCACAATCAACAGCTTAGGCAACTTTAACATGAAGTGTGTAACAGTCATCTGATAAGTGTACGGTAGCCTACCTCTCTTTATGAAATAAAACACCAAAGAAAATATGAAACAGAACAGGCAAAATGTAATCAAAACTGTTTGGAAAAATATTTTGGAGACATTAGGTATACCCATCAAATAACTGAAACACGTCAGGCCTACACTTTCAATGTTATAATCAGTATAATATTGTGTGACTTTCATAATACTGTCACATACACAACCTTCTACAGTTCCTCCATTACAGCACTGTCAAGCTATGCTACTTAGCAGAAACCTGAAATCAGTCCTTCATGTTGCTTTAAATCCATATGCGTAGAATGCTACACTAGCAACCAAGAGTTACATCCATGGAGATTTATTCAGCTCAAATACCTGAACTTCTAGAAATGCAATATTCACAGAACGTGAAATCTTTACCTTTGTCCATTTAATTTCTGCATTTGATAGGGAAGAAGGGAAAGTTTTACAGAAGGGCCATATCTAATCACATAAAAAGTCATTTTACCAGAATGATGGCAGAAAACAAGAAAATCTCATTTCACCATTACTGAAAGCCTTCAAGAGCTTTCAAGGCATTCATAGTTGTTATGAGATATTCAGAAGAAAAAAGAAAAAGAAGGTGCTGCATTAATCAATAAGGCTGAAGATCACACTCCCTAAATAAAAAGAGGTGCTCTGAGATCTGCTGGTGAAGGATGATGAGTGTGGCAACTACTTTACTGTTGTTACCCAAGATCCTCCCAGCTCTGCACATCTGTTCAATATTTTTTAACCTTAAAATCATGTGACAGATTCATATTTATTGCCCAGGATGTATTTTTATATATTTCAAAAATATTTGAAGAAATAAAAACACCTTTGGCTTGAAATGAGAACATCCTTTGTTTAACATATTAATTAAAAAATTAACCCTGATAACCTTATTATTAGAGGAAATCAAGATCTCCCAATGAAGACACCGACAACAAATAGCCACATACACCTTGCTTTTTCCAAGATTATACTAAATAGTAAGTTATAAACATTTTGCACATAGAACTGTTTTAACTAGAACAATATACTAAAATATCTGAAAAATATAAAAGCAATGGAGCATCACCATTCTCCTCTTCACTATACCTTTAAATGGAACAAGGTAAAGAAATATTACAATTATACAAAAAAAAAAAAGGTTGCTTTATCAGCAATGAAGTATACAAGAAGTACTACGCCCATGAAGCAACAAATACATGAGAGGAAATTATGGGAGAACCAATTAACATAAATTCTGAAAGTGCCTGAGATTACAAAAACAAAAAAAAATGAGGGGGGGAAATGTTATAGAGCTTATTAAAAATATACACAGTCAAAATCATATGAATCGGTACTAGGCTAGTATTAGAGGACAAAATTCTGGACTAGTTACAATTTAGGCAGACACTTCAAAGGGAGGCAGACGATGTGGTCTGAAATCTTCTGAAAAAGTAAATGAAGGACTAGATTCTGGTTTACTCATTAATTCACCCTTCAGAAATGTATCAGTACAAACTAAAACTAAATCAGTGTAAGAGTGCCTATTATAGCCTTAAGCAGCAGCACTTGTATTCAAGAGATTAGAACTGGACTACATAATACCACAGAGACAAGGAGAAGTCACCACAGGTTACATATTAAGAAATAGAGAAAAATTAATTACTCACAGTAACTGTCATATTTATGCATGCTCATCTAACTTTGAACAGCTGTGGCAATGTAATTTCCATCAACACCAACAAACTCTTGTCTCTCTGTGTGCATCTCTTACACTGTTTCTTGCTTTTTAATTGTTTCCTCAAGTTAGTATGACACCAGCATCAGGAACAGCTACTGCGAGCCACCCAGCAACTGATGCAGGGGAGGGCAGGAATCTATTATAATAATCATCGTCTTCTGACCAACTCAAAAGATTCCCTCAAATCTAATGCAGAAGGCAGTAAGAGCAAAACAGAGTACAATAAACACACAGTATAACAAAATCAGAACTTTAAATCTATTTAAAATATGACACAAGACACACCAAAAAGTCCCAAAGGATTTACAGTATAAAGTGCATTTACAGTATACAGTATATATATATAAGCATAAAGCTTATGCAGGTACTTTTCACAGGGCAGTCTGAAGACCTTCAAGCCGGGCTGTTGCCCTGCTTTGCCAGCGCTGGCACTCCACGCTGCTGCCTGACACACGGAGCCCTTCAGCATCCTCTTGGCAGCCGGCAAAGAACTGCCAGCGCAAGGTAAATTCACGCCTTAACTTGGCGTGCAGGGAATTTATTAGCAGACAAACCCTAAAAGCAAAAAGATTTACAGTGTTTTTCACATGGTTATCCGCATTGTCAGTGTGTGTTCAAAAGGGAATTAGTGTCTCCTGAAACTCCTGAGCACTCCTCTTCTGCTGTGCACAGGTGCAGCATTACTTGTTCTTCATTTAGCAGCAATTCTTGATCCACACCCCAGAGATCGGAGGAGATCATGACCTAATGGTTCCTCCTAGCCTTAAACTACACAATTTTATGCATTTGCAGCAAAACCAATGAGCCACTGGAACTTAACTAAGTGCTTAATAAATATTTAAGTCCTAATATATAGGGCATTTTCTGCAAAATGCAGAATTCTATTTTAAATAATTCATCCCACATAAACGTACCCATAAAAGGCTATGTGCAACACCAACTCATATTAAAAGCACCAGTTCAATCATATATTCCCCCAGAGAGCTGCAAAGAAATGAAAGACCAATTAAACAAGTTATATTTTACAATCATGCAGATAAGCTCCAAAATAGTGTTTCATTCACTAGGCTTCCAGACAACACAGAAATATTTTTCACTGATGAAGTGAGAGCATACAAGATTAAAACATTCTCCCCCATTTACCTGAAGAACTGAAACACTCGAAGTAAATATATAGATCTTTCACAGCAATAGCAATTGTTTATTTTAAAAATGATTGTTTATTTTAATAATGTGAATACATGTTGTATTTCATTAAAATAGGTACGAGAATACATTAGCTTAAGCTCAGAAGTGTATTTTATACATATCTCTCATGTCTTCTACAATGACAGTGACAACCCACATAATCATACATACATATCTACCAGTCTATTTCAAAATATCAATTATTTGCTTTGTACATTCAGCCTGCCTGAGAAGTTAATTGAGCATTAACAATTATATATTTTTAATCTCACTATGGTGGGTTTGTGTATTCATTTGGGTTTTATCTGCTTTATTTTTTATGTTATAATCACTATTGCTTTCAGAGGACATCAGAAAGAAAAGAAAAGCAACACATTAGCCTCTAACTTTGCCGCAGTGTGGTTTTGCCAGTATTATACAGGCCCGATAGCACCAACTGAGTAAACAAATCTATTTTAATTTCATGCTCAATTAAGAACACCGTTGGTTGCCTAGACTGAAAAGGGTGCAGAAAATTTTAAAAAAGAGAAAAGTTTCCTAATTTTAAAGCATTTTGAAAGGCAAAGTATCTGTGTAAACCATTACATAATCCTATTGCAAAGAAACAACACAATACCTATGTATGGCTGATACATATACACGAACTTGAAAAAATAATTTGACGTCCGTTACAGAAGCAAATCTACCTGCTAGAGTGAAAAATGGATGTGTTATCAGGTGCCCAAAAATAAAAAAGACTTGTACAGACATCATGTAATTCATTTAGTTGCAACATACTATAACTAGTTTTTATTAAATAAACTGAAAATATTGAGTTTGTTCCTGGCTCTCATTTCATTTTTCTCTTTTCTATGCACAATAAATGCGATAAATACTTATGTTTCACATCCTCCACACATTTGCTTTTCCCTTCTTTCTCGCTCTCAGCAATTTCTTATTATTCTGCTATACAGGATTTTCTATCCCGTGTTTTCTACTCCCTTTTTTTCCCAGTTCTGTTCCTATCCCCTCTATCTCTCTCTCCCCCCACACAATTCCCTAGGTCTCCATTCTCAACTATCCCTGCAATCGCTCCCTTACATAACTAGGGAGAGACTCTCTTACAAAACTTCTCTTTTTACAGTAAGGACAGTTTTACTACATTCTTAAGAACCAATGCTAATATGAAAAACTACTATAGGCCCTAGATAACGATGTGCTGGAAAGCAAATTTGCAGTTTCTAACTACAAAGGGAAAGGAAAGAAAAAAAAATGCCACTGGAACTCTAAGAAAAAAAATAGAGAAACACACACAAAAAAAGACTTTATTTTTATTCCTCTGTTCCTACAACCCTCTGGCACTTGGGAGAGATGTGGTGCTGCAACTGTGAGACTTGCACCCATGCAGCCTGCCTGACACACAGCCTACCAATATCTTTTTTATTCTTCTTCACAGTAAACAACTGCAGTGCCTGCTTCTGCATTTGTAGTTAGAGAGCAAAACTGACCCGATAATTGATGGCAGTACTGGTGTCCACAACGTTACACTAAAATCAGCATCCACATCAGAAAGTGTCTGTAAGCTGAGGACCACTGCAGCAGTTGGCATGGTTTCGAGCTTTCCTTTTCAACTATGCCATCTAGAAACACTCCTTCACTCCTGCTAGCTTAAATCACAAAGATGCTGATCTCACACAAGGCTAGAATTGCATTCTGCTCATCAGAATCAGGTGGGTTTCCAACCAAGTGAAGAAACTTTGAAGCTGAATTTCTCAATTGTGACGAAACTAGCAAGGAGAAGTTACAACATCCCTCCTGTATTACTTTCTCACAACTCTGCTGCTATGGTACCTGTCTAAAAAGGAGGCACATCTTCCTCGTGAAATTTTGATAAGACGTTCTGACAGCAGCAAGTTGAGGATTAACAGTCCTCTTTCTTGGTTACAGCATTTAACTTTCAGTAGTTTGCCCATGTTTCAAATACAGTGGCTCTGATACAGCACAACATTGTATCAAATACATTTAAAATATTCTAATATAAGGTAAGAACACGTGGAACTGTTGTTGGCAATGCTTGGAAATGCACGCATCTCTGCCAATAACAGCCTTCATCAACAGCCCAGTCTTCCCCAGCCCAAAGCTCCCTTCTCTCCCAAGCACCAAACACCCAAGGCTGTAACCACCTACAAGACCCACGGCACCAACACTTCTGTGAAGATGGTGGGGTTGTCAACTACTGACATGAAATCAAAGGAAGAGTAAAATAGAAATGGACACCACCGTATATTGCCGATTCTAGTTCTCCCACATGGGGATAAATTTCCCTCTTACAACTCATAACAGTCTGTGGCATAAAAAAGCCTCTTCAAAATTAGCCAGAATGTGAAGCTTCAAGTTGCAGCACCATTAGCTGCTGCTAGAAATGCACTCCTCCCAACAGAAAGAAATACTCTACCAAATAACCTGAATTACTACTACAGCAAGAAGATGGTAGAAAGTATGTTAAATTGAAAAAAGAAAAGCTAAAGGTAGTGTGCTGAGCTCTGGTAGTGCCAAATAATGAGACTGCAAATGAAAAAAGAGAATCTACATTTAGAAGGTTTCTCTATTTCACTGCTGGCCTGAGTCAAAAATGCTAGTTCTGGGGAAATGTTCATCGATCCCTTTTACGTACACCAACTCAAATATTCATAATTCTATTCATCTGCAAGCACGAAGCAGTGTTGTGTTGGGTTTTTTTCAATCTACTTATTTTTGTCTTGCTTTGAACTGACAGTTCTTAAAATTGGCACTTACGTGCCTATATGCATATACACATAGATTAAAATGATAATAGCAGCTACATGACTAAATGCAGAAGCATGCTACTTCATCTCCTGCATTTTATCCCCTGATAAGACAAAATAAGCATGCTGTTAACTAAACCAGCAGTAGCTAAATAAAAGAACTAAGAAATCTTTGCAGTGTTTCAAAGAACTTAAAAAAACCCACCTCATTGCATTTTTAATAGCACAAGATCTGCATCTGGAATCTAGATTCTCAGGTGTCATTCCTACAGAACCTGCCGAGATTACCAAAACACAGAAAGAAAGAAGATACAAATTTTAGCCATTTGTGAAATCTCAGCTATAATACACCAGCTCCTAATTAGAAGTCTGACATGGTAATTAATTTAAGCACGGAATAACCCATAACCTTTTCACTGTTCAGTGATTACTAGCAAGATGTTTTTACTGTGACTATAAACACTACAATTCGCTGAAAATGTGAACTTTAATCCCCTGGAAATGACCAGCTTGTGTCATCTCATTACTTAGCACATTTCTGGCAAGAACAAAATGTATTGCTACAAGGCAAGAGGACAGCAACGGAGACTTACATTATGTAAGTATCAAATGAACCAATATCCCTGGGAATATCAGCAAGCCTGGGATCCAAGTCATGTCTAGTCAGGCCCATTTCTCCAAGTCTGTCTTAATTTTGTCTCCAAACAAAAAGAAAGGTTTAGGTTTCTACAGCACTTGGAATGAATAGAACCCAACTGAAATGAAACTCAACAACAGTTAAATGAACTAGGGAAAAAAAATAAAAATCTTTGCATACAGCATAATAACCTCTAATTCTCCCGCAACAGGAAAATACGTTCCTTTCCACAAACTTCTCTAGAGGCATCACCTCTCCTTCCTTCCACTGTTTTAGAACTCCCCATGGCGTCTGAAAGTCAAGAGTAATAACACTTCTTTCCCTGCCAGTGTTATCTGGGACTAGACTCAGTTAAAATCTGTAGTTCTTCTCCTTCAACTAGTAATTTCCCTCAGCAGAGATTTATTTACCATTACATTTTTCTCACTTTAGTGGTTCTGCAATTTGTTTTCTGTTCTCTATTGGTGTGTACTTTCTCTTTGCTGAAGTTTTTAACTGAAAAAAACATCTTCATTAGGGAGAGCTCCAGTATTCTCTATTATTAGACAAGAATGCCGGTGAGAAATTCTCTTATGAAAGCAGTTAAGTGTATGCCTTTAAGCTATGTGAATTTGAAAACCAAATTAAAATGTTTGCTGGAACTACTATCTCTTACTTGATATAGGACACCATTTTATTATTTAAAAAATAAAAAAATCAGAAGCAGTCACTGGTACAACACGTTTCATCTTGCACAGAACTAGAATGCAACAGGAATTTACATCACTGGAACCGTTAAAAGTATCTGTCAATACTACATAAAGGTATTTAGAAAGACCCTCCTGACAGACACATTTCAAACACAGTGCATTCAGAAGCCTAAAATATCCTTTAGCTTCTACCCCTTATGTTTTAAAACACTCTGGAATATCTTCTCACGATAAAACTCCTTATACAAAAATACCGCACTAACATACTGAAAAACATTTAGAGCTTGTATTTTACAAGTTCATGTAACGCAAAGAGGTTGTGGAACCTCCCTCCCTCCTTAAAGATACTCAAAACTTAACTGTACAAGGCTCTGAGCAACATGATCTAGCTTCGAAGTCGGGTGTCCCTGCACTGAGTAGGGTGTTGTGCTGGGCAACCAACAGAACCTTCTTCCCACTTAACTGTTCTGTGACTCTAATCCCTCCCAAAAGCAGCTGGAAATGAAACTGTAGCACACAAATGCAAAGCATTATAAACAATCTCTTAACAAAAATCTGCTGCTTTTACCTATGTGCAGTATTGAGCAGGAAGGCATTTCTCCAATTCAGCATCTCTGGTAGTCTCTTAAAAATTGTCAGAACAGCAATGTTCACTCTTTGAGGTGCAGAAAATTAGTAAGTGTGAACTAAAGCTATGTTACCGATCTTCCTCTTGGTTTCTAGTCCTGCTTCTTGAAGGAAAAGCCTGTCAAGAAATATCCAGGGAAAGCTGATGACAAGAACCTCATACTTGAGAATAATTTAGCATTTCCTGGCTCCATCTTATACCTCCATCTGGTGTGGCTGCCTTGCGCGATTACAGGAAGATACGCAAACCAAGCACCAACACAACAAAGAGTGAAAGCCACAGTTGCCAGAAGTCAGTCATAAGTAATTCTCTCTCTTTTTAGTTATAAATGCTAGTTCCTCTTACATCAGATTCTACCTGTCATTGTTCAAAAGCAGGTGACATCTGAAGCAGCTGTCTACTCAATGCAGTGCTCATCATAATGAGAACATTTCTCATTTACAATTTTTGCCTGTTAACTCCTCGTAACATACTATTCATACATAATGAAATTGGTATAAATATCAACATTGTATGTGTATGCATTTTTGTTTTATCTAGTACACTTTTTTTTTTCCTACGGGTTCTTCAGCACCTTTAGTAAGTGATTTGTAAAAAGAGCTGCTATTCAGCTATGGCTAGGAGCTGCCATACAGCACTTCTTCCACACAGCATCCAGCTGTTTATGCAGAAAAAACCAATTTCACTCCCACTTACCATGTAGTAGAAATACACTAGAAACAGAACTTTAACTTTAGAACTTAACTTTTTTAAAAAAACACAAAAAAATCACTTCGCCAGTAATGCTTTTACTTTTGGCATTTAGTCAGCAAAACAAAACCATTTCTCACTGTTACTTTTGGACTTCATAAGCAAATATTTATTTCCCAACACTACGCAATTCTGCATGGAAGTACTACAGGAAAATATTTTAATACATAAATTGCGTTCATGAAGATATTTTTCAGTTTGCTAACTTTCTTTTAATTATGAAACTTCCTAAGGTTAACACTTTTATTTTTAAGAACCAGCAGAGTCTGTCATTTAGATCTAAGTTCTTAACTATGTCCTTTTAAATGTTTGCCCTATGTATGTATGTAAAAATATAAGAGAGTTTACATAGGTTTTAGCATACAAGGTCAAACCACCACATTTTCAAGCACCACATGCTGCCTCTGGCAGAAACCATTAACTAGAATTTCAGAAAATAAAATACCCATAATGCATCTAAATAGTTTTGCAGAGTTTTTCTATGCACTTTAGAAAAACAATCCTGCCATCAGCAAGTCTAAACTACTGTAGGTAATACAGTTAGATACGATTAAAAGTTCTCACTCTTTAAGAGTACTCTTAATCAATAAAAACGTCAAAGTCAAAACGGTTTCGCTTCTTCCTTCTGCCTGATGATACCAACTCAGAAATTCCCTCTGCTACAAATTACCACTTCTAATTCTTCTCCTACACAGCAGAGGCCCTCTTCCCTCGCAGGGAGGGTCAAGGTGAAAAGCTTGTGATGTAGATCTCGAGCCTCGCGGTTCCCTATTTACCGAGCCCTCCAGACAAGAAAACTGGTGCATATGAATCAAACCAGAGCCACGCTAATGCATTAATGACTGACATGTGGCAGAGGCGCAGACATGCAGATGCAGGTTGACATTAATGGAGAGATTTGCCTGTGGTCATGCACATGGAGGCGGGGGAAGCGGGGAACAGACCCACCTGCCTCATGTTTTAACCTGAGTATGAAATCAAATGTCAGGCAAGATTAATTAGATGCCTAGAGTTTTATTCTTTTCTGTTGATAGAAAAAGCACATTTCCATAATGTGAGGAAGCATTTATGTGGATAGCAAATCAGGTTGACATTGAGGGAAGGTTTACTTTATTGTGAATGCTAGCTGTGTGGTGCTTGTCAGTGCAATTACTTTCTACTCAAGTGGTTTGCTTTTTAACATTTTATTATCTTAACAATAAAAACCCTGGAAGCAATAATTATTTATTATGCTAATCCTTTAGCTTTTTTGTTATGAATTTCTGCTAGACCATTAAAACTTGCTGTTTTCCAGAAATAAACCAGATTTATTAATATCCAGCCAATTAAGGAAAAATAAAAGTAAAGGAAAAACAATCTCTGTACTGGTAATTAGTTACTAACCAGTCAATTTGTACACTTATCGGCTTCCCCATAAGTTCTATTTTCATTTATTCAATAACCAACATTTCTAACATTCTGATTGAAAACAACTTCAAAACACTAAGTCCGCTGCAGCATTTTTTATAAATAATTATTTAAGCAGTCTGAGAGGCAGCAGGGCTGTAGAACACTCCGAAAATGCACTATACTCAAGGACTGCATTTTAATTATGGAAACCTTTTAGAACATCCCTGTTTTATTAACAGTAAGTGAAAGACTATAAACAAGGCTTCAGTATGCACCACTTCTTCTCAATCCTGCCTAAAGCTCTCAAGGGGGAACAGCTTCAATGTGCTTTTGTTTCTCGCCCCAAGCATTCTCATCTCTGAATGCCTCTTCTCACCAGCTTTAAAATTCATTTAACATAACAACCACACAGTTATGCTTTTTTCTTCCTTTTTTTTAAAAAAATATACAAGTGTTCCCTCCTTTAGGAATAAACACCAAGGCCACAGCTCTCAAACTCCCACAGCATAAATGCAATGCAGGAGGCCATAAGCAAGTCTAAGCAGAAAAGCACTGCAACTAAATGTACCTTGAAAAGCTCTTAGTTTGAAATGCTTTTATAAAGCTTCACATCCAAACACAAACTGCCCCAACATTTCACACAGCAACAGCAGTAGTAATCCCTGGAAAACTTCTAGAACAAATTCTGTAGCTCGGAGCTCAGCTGTCTCTGAGACAGCACAGCCCTAGCTTCTTCTATGGCAAAGATGCAACATTTGGAGATTTACCAGAGCAGCCCTCCCTGCTCCAACGAATAACGCGACTCTCGTGCTGCCACGCACGAGAGCAGAGTCAGATTTCTCCATCCCTCTCTGCTTCTGAAACAGCTTTTTCCTGTATTCCCACTGGGAGATTCTGCCTGTGGCAACAGAAAGTTCCCTATTAATATGTAATATATACCATAATTAGCACTGTAAAGCAGGTAGTAATCTCAAAACTGTCCTCTCATCCCTTCCCTCATAATCATAAAGCTTTATTTACAGGGAAAAAATAAATAATGACAAAAAAAAAAAGCACAACTTATTTGAAGCCCAAATTATTCATTCCTAACTTGAACCACTGGAACACCAACACTCACAGAATGGGCACAACCTAACAGAGGACAGATAATTTGCTTTTTAAGCATACATAAGTCATCTTCTTCCCAGATACATACAATCCATTCTAGACAACTCTGCTCCCCCTATGTGCTGGTTTTGGCTGGTATAGAATTAATTTTCATGCCAGTAGCTGCTTTGGGACTATGCTTTGGATTTTTGCTGGGGATAGTGTCGATAATACAGAGATACCTTTATTACTGCTGAGCAGATACAGCACAGAGTCAAGGCCTTTTCTACTCCTCACATCACTCCATCAGCGAGGATGCTGGGGTGCACAAGAAGTTGGGAGAGGACCCCGCCAAGGCAGCAAACTCCAATTGACCAAAGGGATATCCTAGACCATACGACATGCTGAGCACATAAAGAAGGAGGAAAGGGGGAAAGTTTAGAGTGATGGTTGTTTGTCTTCCCAAGTCATCATTAGGCGTGATGGAGCTGTGCTCTCCTGGAGATGGCTGAACATCTGCCTGCCCATGGGAAGTGGTAAATAGATTCCTTGTTCTGCTTTGCTTGTATGCATGGCTTCTGCTTTACCTATTGAACTGTCTTTATCTCAGCCCATGAGTCTTCTCCCTTTTAGCCTTCCAATTCTCTCCCCCATCCCACCAGGCGGAGGCGAGCGAGCAGCTGCACAGAGCTGAGTTGCCAGCTGGGGTTAAAAGCAACAGTCCTTCCAGGTGCCCAACGCTGGACTTCAAGGGTTTGAGATAACAACAGACTTGACTGGAATGTGCTAGATCAAATTTTTAGCTGTTATTGCCATTTAGCCATTCATTGGCTGTCTTCTGTGCTTGCGATGAGGTTTGCATGCCTTACTGTATATTAGAGTCTAGTGCTCATTAGTGGCTGCTTTTTGCTTTCGCTGCTTGCTGTGCTGCTGTACTGCTGATCCTCTTACTCCACTGTGCCTGGAAATATGTTGGTAACAGCAATGGCAACGTGCCTGGGATGGCAGACGGCCAGAGCATTGCTGCCGTTCCTGCACTGCTGTACTGGAGAGGCTGGAACTCCGATATGAATGAGTCAAAGGGACTGTGACCTGTGGATGAGTCCATGTGGGAGCAGGACACCTCAAAGCATCTGTGGCCATGGATAAAGCCGTGACACAACAGGTATACCTCCAAAAGGATTGTGGCCCAAGCGTAAGAAGGTACATCTCAAAGCATCTGTGGCTGCGGATGAGTCCACGCTACAGCAGACAGACCTTGCAGCATCCCTGGCTGCGCATGAGATCATGCTGGAGCACCTCAAAGTGTGTGGCCATGGATAAGCCCACAACAGAGCCCCCTGGAGGGACTGCAGCAATGGGTAAAGTCATGCTGGAGCAGGTTTACTTCTGAAGGGACTGTCGCTATGGGTAAGGCCATGCTGGAGCAGGCATTTCTCTGAAGACATTGTGGCCCATGGATAAGGCCACACCGGAACAGGTGCACCTCAGAGTGGCTGTAGCTATGGATAAATCCATGCCACAGCAGGTATACCCCTGGAAAGATCATGGCTCACAGGTAAGGCTCCACTTTGAGCAGATACACTTCAGAATCAAATCCCCTGAGGGAACAGCTATAGAAAGGAGACAGGTATTAAAAGACAAAAGGAAGGAATATAAAGTAAACTCTTGCTCTAGAGCACTAGTAGGAAGAATTAAGCTTTGCTCAAGCAAATGTTCCATTAAAAAATAAGTTGTGGATGGAGCAACTTTTGCCCAAACAAGACCTCAAATTTTAAGTCCAGGCTCTACAGTAACAAGGTAGGACCATACTGATCAAGATCAATGGCATAGACGAGTTGTAGACTAAGGTGTAACCAGACAGGCACATGGTTACAGAGGTCAGGACAATTTTTTTTTTAAACTGTGACTCCTTGTTATGGAAGGGCCCTGCCTCTCACATCATCAGCCACTTGTGTTGAGGGTTCAAAGGGCACATTTACTAAAATTCACATTCTGAAATTTCATTTCTAACCTAGTTCATTAGGTAGATAAAGCCATCACATAGAGCACTGACGTAGAAATACAGAGACCCTCGAGACCAACCAACTCCAGAGCTACTCCATACCTGTAGCTCCTGTGGCCCTCTGCTATTTACTGGAACTGGCTTACCTCCCGGCCTCAAGAAGTTAAAAAACAGCAGCAGAAACTTCAGTGGAGGTAGTTTTTCATGCCTAGTTATCAGATTACTCTTAGACCAGGCACCATGTCTGAAATGCTTTGAAGAGCACCAAGGAGAATATAAAAATTCAAAACAATGCCATTCAGAGGCATAAGATTCATGTTCCACTCTCCATATCCAGCAAGAGTGTAACAATACATTCGAGCATAGAAGTTCTCAAAAATCAATTAACAGGATGCTTAATTATTCCTTTAAATCAGTGGCTGCAGCTGAAAATGAAGCTGTTACACACAGCGCTGCCACCCCTGAAGGATACAAAGCCTGACTCTATGCTCTGCTTTCTCTCATAGTACCTTGAGTAAGAGACACCTGTACTTAACAGTGATGTGAAGTAACACTGACCCTTCTAATTTGCTCATTTTCTACGGGAACCTGGCCTCTTGTACAAAAAGAACACAAAGAAAACAACCACAGTAATGCAACTTCTCATCCTAACAAAAAAACTAAAACCAAACAAACCCCACAAATAAATAACACCAATCAAGGAAAGACTAAGAAAACTGCCAAGGCTATTTAACAAACATCGGGGTAGAAAAACACACTTCATAAAGTACTTTTTAAGCACAGCATCTAGAGATGGAGGAGAAGATGGCAAGCATGCAGGGATGTGGATACAGAGGGTTTTGGCAGCCTAGTCTGTCCTCTCCTGCTGACACACATGCAAGTCAATCAGAAAAAGCACCTACTTGGTCAGGCTGCAAACCTGAGCCAACACGAGGCAAGAGCAAGATATCTGATTTCCTGTTTAACACCCACCAGTGCTCTACCTGACTGCTCTGTCCCCAAAGCACCAGGATAAAAGACTTCTGGGGCTCCTGGCACTGGGGGCAATCACAGCAGGAGAGGAGAGGATGGGTCAGGTGACACAAACAGACCAATCACAGTGTTCCTTCCCATGGTGCTCAGTATAAAAGGGCCCCTAAGAAGAGCCCTGGGGCTTTTAGTGCTGCTGTGCTGGGAGGGTTGGCATCAGCTGGTCAGCATCTCTCCCTGTGCTCCTGGTGTTCCCAGCTGCTGTTTTCACACTGCAGAGAAGCGTTGCTCATCAGGACAGGTCACCGGCCTCTGCCTCGCCAGGTGGGAGCAGCACAGCTCCTTTCATGGTTTTAGGGACTGGCACTGGGTCCCTGGGCTCGGGTGCTCCCAGCTGCTGCCAAGTCCCGTGGGGGACTTTTCTGTTCAGGGCTGAGCTGTGACCCAGAGGGTGCACGTTCTGTATTAACGCATTCTCTTGTATCTTTGAATATGCTTGCGTACTTGTATAATATCTGTACATAGTTTGACATCTTCATTGTTATTTTTCCTTTTCATTAAACTGGTTCAAGCTTTTTTCAACCTCAAAGTCTCTCTCTCCGGTTGCCCAGTTGTCCCTCCCTGGCAGGGTGGTGGGGGGAATCACAGAGAGCACCTCTCAGAGTTCAGTTGCCAGCACAGCCCTAAACTTTGACGCTGACAGTAAGCAAGGCTGGGGCTGAGGGGGATGGTGAGATCTCTTCTTAAAAGGGAGTAGAGCTGGGTACTCAGTACACAGCAACTTACTTGTCTTTTCAAATACATACAAAGCGTATTGCTTTAATCCCTCCCTAGGACACCAGGTTAGGCCTATATGATTTGTATCATTACTTCAGCCTTTCTACCCAAGTATGGGCCTCAAAGACCCGCATTACTGTTTTCTACCGAAGTAGCAGGTCATTATGTTCCTAGCCACAGCTCTGACAAAATATACAGAAAAGCTCTTTAGTTGTGTCATTCCTGGATCCCAAAGTTACTTTGTCTGCAGATCTAAGCATTTGTTACCAGAAACAGTACGTAAGATATAAACTGCAATTTCAGTATGATTGCCTTCCTTCTCCAGAAATTTAGAATTTAGTGTTCTTAAGCCTTGGTCTCAAGATAAGCTGCATCTGCATAAGCAAATGTTAGCTTGTTGGGGGGGGGGGGCGGTGTTGTAAAAATTTACAAAAACTCTCTCAAAAATCATTCACCTACCAAAATACCTTACTAAGCATGATAATCAATTTTGGAGCTACACAGAAACCTTTAACTAATACAGCCTTCCACAGACAGACCTGAAGACAATCAGCTCTTGGCAATGACTTCTGGCTGCTATACTTATAATAAATACACAGTGTGTAGGTCAAGAGAAGCAATGCACAGGGAACAAACAACGTAGTAACCTCTGTATTTTCTTGCTCAGGATAGAAACTAAAGTTTTTATTAATATACTCTACAAAGTACATTAGTAAATGTGATGCAGAAATAGAAAAAGCTCTTTAAAAATAAGATAATGTGACACAAGCTATATATCCTTTTATTTTCATTTATTGTCCATGCATTTCAAATGGCATTAATTTACAACAGTAAAAAGCAAAGTCATTAGGTACATTTAGGTCCCTGACAGCTTCATGTGTAAAAGAAGTTTCTCACAACAGCATAGAGTGCTGTTGTGTGTAAAGTGCACAGAGTAAAACTTGATACCACTGCAACTCTACCTCGTGTACACGGAGGAAAACATGGAGTAGATGTATTTCCTTTTAAATGAAGTGAATTACCATGGGTGCAATATTCCTGTATCAAAGGCGCAACAGTTCACAGCCATCTTCCACATCAGCATAAAAATTTATATTGCAAGTGATGTCAAAATCCATTAAGTCCCACTGATCCACCGCTGGAGGCAATCAGCTCCATCTCCAAATGGGCTGCATTAGCAGCTGACTCCAGTGCAAAGCCAGAGTGGGGAGCATGAACGACCTCTGAAAAAACAGCCGCAGTTGACCCAGCTAGATTTGCACGGAAACGGATGAGTGCTCATGAAATTCAGCATCACAGCAGAGGCATAAGGGAAGTATCCTTCATCCTTAGGTAGGAGGGAACATCTTCAGAAGTAAAAACCAAACTCAAGTGATCCGATGAAGTTAAGAGTTCATCTACCCGAATTCTTACAGAAATATATCTCTGCCAAAGTCATTACCCTGTTAAAAATCTCCAGCCATTTTAAAGCTTTTGCACAAATTCAACCATTCCCACGTAGCCGAACCTCCACACAGTGTGTGTACACAAGAACAGAGTAACCCTTTTATATTCCAAATCATGCCTCGCCTCAGCTAAATGCAGAATCTTACTGCTTTCAGATAACTGAGACCCTGCTTGGAAATCCTCAACTACTCTCAAAGTCACCTTGCTTTTCAAACTTACAATTCCATCGATACTGTAAAAGGCAGCAAAAGAAACCAGTTGCAGTCTCAGAGCTACGTAGCTCGGAAGAAAATACGCCGGTAAAACTTGCTCTTGTCATTAAAGAGAGGAGACAGAACCCAACCAGTATTCAGCTTCCAAAGCTCTGTGATCTAATTCTACACAAAAGGCTTAATAAGGTTTAGACTCATAATACAATTAGTAATTTAGCTCACAAATTAGACTATCTATTAACACTCCAGCAGAGACACCAGCCATATGAGGATTAAGAAGGAATCTTCTGCTCTCAATATGGAGTGAGAACTTGAATGCTTGAATAGACCACTTCAGCTTCTGCACCAGAGAATATATATTGCATTGTACAGAACGATGTGAGTATTGCCAGCATCCTGCTCATGTATTGAAATTTCATCAACGGGAACCATGTTAATAATTTGCACAGTAAGTAAAGAGTGAGAATTTTTGGGTTCATCTTAAAGCACAATTTTACTGGTAAAAATACGTACTGATAGCAGAGAATATGCTGCATGTGCATTTATAGGCATTAGAAGTGCACATAAAAACAAGGACCAAAACTAACATGTCAGCATGGACAAAACACAGGTTAACCCAAGGTATGGATGTTATACAACATTTAACTGCAGGATTTGAATAAAGAAGCAACTATTTTCTAAATCTCTGCATACAACTAAGAAAGCACATGTATCAAATTCAAGATTCTGCATTGTCTTCTCCCTGTCAACAGTGCTCAAAAGATTTAGAAAAGAGCTGATACCTCTAGAATACTACTTAATGGTACTTCGTCCACATAGAAAAAAAAATTCCAGATTAATTTTCAAAGGCAGGCTGAGTAGGCAAAAAACACTCTACTTATTAGCAACAAACTAAAATTTCAATTGCTGTGTCTGTGAAGTGCTGTTCCGATTTCCAGAAAACTATACACATAACTAGGTTTCTACAAAATGCTGCTATTGCTGTTTTCATGCTGACTTGTGTTAACACCTGATTTACTTGCAATTATTATGTCAAGAGGAGCTTTTTGTAATTACTTTCACAGTACAGCCAAAACTAACTGCATTCATCTTTAGGTTTTGAAATTGTGTTTGTACAAATAGCACCAGTATTACCAATTCTTTTTAGTTTAAAAAACAAACAAACAAAAAAATCATCAGTTTACTTCACACTCTAGTACAAACCATTCACACCCAAATAATATTATGAATAACGTCCATCTGGTCTGCGATTTAGATCTTGCCACAGTAGCTCATTCTCCACTAGCACTGCACTAGCACCCAGAAGCAATGGTATGGATGGGACCATTTCCATCTTTTTTGTCTCGGGGTGGGGATGGAGCGGATTGGGGAGGGAAGGCAAAAAACCTAACTTGTGGATAACAGGCAGTCAGGAATTGTGTCACCAAGCTTCTGCCATAGTTCCCCCAGAAGCTCTGTGGCTTTCTCAAAATATACACCCAAAATTCCAAACTGTAAGGACAACAGAGCGGCCCATGGCACCACAGGAGATCCTGATCGGAGCCACCATCCTACAGCTTGAGCCCTCTTCTCAGCTCAGTTGCAGCTGCCCAAAGGACGGAGGTGGCAGAGAAAGGCACAAATGTTTTACGATTTGTGGAATGTGGTGATGAGCAGACATGAACTGAAAAAAGGAAAAGGAAAGAACGCAGGAGGTGGCAGGTAAGCAATATATTCTTAAAGATGGCCTGGTGGTTAACAGCTTTGTTAAATATGTATGTAATTTGCTGTGGAATAGATGGTACTAAAGTACAATTTCAGATGGAACTGAGAGCAGGCAAGGACCCTCCCTCTTCCTCTGCACAAAATTCCATAGTACACAGATCTGGCAGATTACTATAATTGGCCAATTCTTTCTTTTATTGCTAGACCACTGTGTAGAGTCAAAGCACTGAAATCATGTGAATCGGGCTGCTGGTGAATGTCAATTATTTGCTCAATGCCAGTTTCAAGCATACACATCTGAGGGTTTTTTGCAGTTCTGCTCCCAAAGGTCCAGAAATACACATCATCTAATTCTGGCATACAAGCCAGAATTAATTTTTCACTGCTGCAAATCTAGCACAGCACTCTGCAGTTTGTGAAGACCATAACAGAGTGAGCTCTAGAAAACTGTGATTTCTCACTCAACAGTGAGTGAGTAGTTCCCAAACCATGGTTTGCACAACTCCTGTGATCCTCCACCCACTACCAGCACTACAAGCCTGTCAGATACTACTTCACTGAGGCAGATTTACTGTGGACCAATTCAGAAAGCCATACTCTTATACTCATTTTGAAACTGAGATCTCCAAAAACATGGACAGTTCTCCTTACAAAGTCTTGGAATTTTGGGCTATGCATCAGAAACTGACTCCATTTTTGCAATGGATGCAACAGAACTGGCAAGCAAGCAATAACTTTGGAAATTCAAGATTCCACGTTGCACTGCACATTGCCACCCATGGCATGTAATCAAAACCTCCAAAGTAGTTCCTGATCGATGCTAGAATGAGTCCACAGCTGCTGTCATTGAGTCATAGCAGGTATCTTCAAAAAAAAAAATTTAGACTTCCACAGACTGCATCTGTTTCTCTGTAGAAATCAAGAGAAAGAATTTCACACCAGCAGGCAATACATGCACATTTTATGTTCCCTAATTCCCCTTGAAGCAACCTTGGCAATACAGCTAGACCAAGCCCAGACAGTCCTTATCTGAACTTCTCAGTCTGAACATATGCACTACCTAAGGCTTCATCCCTATTCTCAGTTCAAAATTACAATCCACTTCAAGTCTCCGAGTCCATTGTATGACAAAGGAAGGTCTAGATGAATAAGGCTGAAGTGGACATTCAGCAACGGATCTGCTGGAGAATCAACGCACAAGCACAGCAGTATGTTAGTCTGTGGTTGAAAATAAAACAGAAGTAGCCAAGGGATATTATTATTCTTAAGGAGCTACCGTTACATCACTTCCCTGCATGGATTATCTTCTGGTAGATACTAGGCTACAACTTGATGAATAGTTTAAGACTTTTTATGTCCACACCTTTTTGTGGTCGTGTAAATGTTATCCACATTAAAAACTAACTCCCCAACATTCAGGATGCAAAGAAGTAACAGGTTCTAGCAGACAGACTGACTTTCTGTTAAGCAAGTGTACACGCAAAGATCCAGCTCTGAAGCTTCTGAAACTCATCTGAAAACCCAAATCCACATCTGCTGTCACTTCATAGCTGCTGGAGGAGCTAGGTTTTTTTATTAGTCATGAGTGTATTTCAACTTGTCTTGGGCTCCTGAGCCCTGTGCAATTTCAATACATATTTGCTCTAAAGGGTGTGTGCTTGTTTCAAACATTCTTAAATAAATAAAATAGTCAAATTTCAGTGTTTTCCAAATCCCCAAATGAAAACGCCAGGCTAATTCATACAAATCCCTTACTAGCCTAGATTTATGCAGGCAATTCTAACAACAATTTTAAAGCAAAAATAAATAAAACACATCTCATGAACTTTATATGGTCATCAATCCATGTGCTTTGCTGTCACTATAAACAGAAGGTAGTAATGCTTGGTAATATACAGGCTTGCCTTTCGCATTTTTAACCTCTAAGTTTTTAAATAAATATTAACTTGAATTATGTTTTGATTTCGTTGGTTTCCTGTGACACTCAGAGACCTAACCCAAAAAGGTTGCTTTCCCATTTAGAAAGTTGCTTGCACAGGTTTTCTCCTGAGCTAGGACTAAATCAAGGCGACATCTCTCATATATGGTAAAGAGGACATCACCTGCAAGGTGTCTTAAAATTATTACTGGGACAACAATTTATCTTAAAGAACTGAGAAATTACTTCAGTAATAGCTCTCTCTGCAGAAATTAAAAACAGCTTAAGTGATGCATTATGTAAAGTGTTTATATAATAGTGTTGAATGCAGTGCTTTGTCAAATAATCTTCAGGTACTCTGCAGAATTCAGAAAAGGTAACATTAAAGGACAAAAAGATATAGCATTTCTTCAGTCATTAACTAAGAACTAATCGACCAAGTACTGTGGCTTCTGGAAATGCCCACAACTGTCTCCATATCCTAAACACGTATTTAAGCACATAGTTGAGTTTCTAAAGAAAACTGAAATTACAGGTGGTGACAAGCAACTGCTGCAGATTCTCTCTAAATATGTTGAGGGGGTCTGAACTGTCACCTCACTTTGCTAAATTTCCATTAAAAAAAAGAAAGATTCCTCAACCACAAAAAAAAAAAAAACAAAACACAAACCAACCTATTGGTCAAAACTAAGCAAAAACAGAGACACGTTAAAAAAAAACCCCATACAAATAACAAAAAAAAAAACCAACAAAAAAACACAAAACCAGAAGAGCCTGCCTATGAAAATCCCCAGCCACGTCACAGTCAAGTGCTAGAGCACAGACTTATATCTAGATCTCCCACACTTATGTAGGAGTTCTGATCACTAAGCAACTGACTACTACAACAGGAGTTAAAAAGATGTATCTGTCTTTTTCATGCTGTGCTCCAGTGGTGTGATTCATGTTGGGCTATGTCATCTCAACATGGAACCAGAGAAGTCTCCAGGCTCAGAAAGCTCCACAGAGAGAAAATTATTTCCTAGTTAGGATTATACAAAACATCTTAAAACAGTTAAGTAAAAGAGATCTTACGCTATCAGAATAGTAAAAACTTCCAAAAATTGTAATCATCAGAACATTCTTGATCTCGAACCATACTGCTTGATACAAAAATCACAGTAATTACAATAGATTCTATATAGTCCTGTACAGATATGCAGGGAGTGTTAAACCTTGAAATAAATATACTTCCTCTCAAGCTTCTACCAAGGCTGTGAGCACTGGCTGTATGTTGTTAGGAAACATCAAACTTCTCGCAGTATTTTTATTTACTTAATCTAGTCCATATTCATCAGAAATACAAATGTGAAAATCTCCTCTATTCATTTTTCTGCAAGAACACCTTCATTATGATAAACTCAAGACATTACTGGTCCACTAATCCATCCACCTGAAAGTGCACAGAAACTTCTGTAATATCACCCTCAGTCTTATATTAGAATTTCAACAGCACAAGTAAACAGTTCTTTCATCTAATCGGCTTTTCTTCACACACTACAGAATTAAAACAAAGGGTTGCAGATGACAATATTTTATCTCAAAAATAGTCTAAACAACATCTGATTTTAGAGTTAGGGATAAAAGAGGCAACAGGATTCGAGATGAAAAAGCACAATCTTTCTGAAAACTTCCTCAAAAATAAACTTCAAAAAACCCCACCAAATCCAAAAATACCCCCCTAAAAACCCCTGCTTTAACACACACGTGATGCTCTATTTCATTCTCCTAGAAAACAAAGAGCTAAAGTGATCACATTTCTTGTGATTAACAAAACAGTGTTGCAAAATATATTTATAATAGCTTAACATTGTAGAAGGGGGTTTTTTTGGTTGTTTTTTTTTTTAAAAAGCACCAATCTATCCCTCAAAAAACCCTACTGTAATCAAAACTTACTGCTCTCTAAATCAGGGCAATTTATAGGGAGGGGGAGAAGCAAACACATTTATAAGCAAAAGGTTTCTTAGGTTTACATGACTCCACAGGGAAAAAAAAATTCATTAACATTACATTTAATCCTATGTGTAAAGATATTCAACTATTCCTATGTAAAGCTGTCAAATCACACATTTGAGCCTTGACTATATTAGTAAAGACAAACATGTTCAAAACCAAGATGACAAAAGTTAAGAAAACGTGAATAATTATAAATCCATTTCTGTTTCCCAGATGTAATTTAGCTGCTTTGAGGACTTCACCTTTTTTCCTAGAGCACCTCTTCCAGTAACGTTCATCTGTTACACTCTTCCAGAAAACTTCATCCCTTCCTCTAAAACCTTTTCTCCTAAACACCCAGATTCTAAGCCCTTTTTCAGAACGGTCTCCCGCTGACACTGCTGCGCTTCTCTCTGAACACACGTGGTCATTACAGCACATTCTATGACTCTATGATTGCTTTGTTTCCTGTCGTTGCTCCTTACGTGGCAAAAGGGTCACCGCAGAGTCAGACACTTCTGCCTGAGACACTTCTCTCCTACGCCCTGCGGCTACTGCACAGGAGTATGCATCAGATATATAAATATACCTTTATTTTCACTGTTATTACACTCAGGGCACGAAAATGTCGTTCCTTCATATTTACACCATTCATGGGGACTTACCCCTCCGTACCCATGGAAGTCACACGGCTTAAAAACCAACACAACACACTACTCCAAAATCAGTACAGAATTCCACTGACGGCAACATCATTTCTGGAAATAATTATTTTGAGTGGAACAAAAAGCTTCCTAATTTGTTGTGAGAAGACACAGCCTCACGCCAAGACTTAAGCTTTTCTTTAGGACAAAGATCAATCAAGACAGTTAAGATATAACCTTATCAATCTCTACAGCAATAACCCTTGCATTTAAACCACTAGGAAAGAACTAACAATTTTGTCGTAATTTCATGCATTTTAATATGTATTTTTTTGTATTAAAGGCTTCATTCCTTCTCCTGACGAGTACTAACACGGATACTGAAATCAGCCTTTTTATAAATAATTAAAAGTTCATTTCTGTTATAATCAAACTGGAACAAACAAGCCACTGATCGTTTAAAATTCTACAGGTCAGAAAAATTCTTTAGGTCACAAAAATACACCATGTATTTTCGCACCTTTCCTGCTCCAAATACACCTACGTTCTCAGAAAGCCCAGTCTCCAGCTCTTCCCCTTTCTGTGCTTAGAGAAGTGGATTTAGAGATGCAGCTACACCTAGTGATCAGCGGCAGATCACAGCAAGCAAAACTGGTGAAGACACTACAAAAATCAGTAAGAATTATGTAAACATAACAGGGTGAATAAAATGACACAATAAAATTTATTGCTAGACTTTTCGGGGGGTTTTTTAAACATATGACCATATGCTCCACAATTGTTTTGGTTTCTTGAAATCTTTTTGAATGCATTGATAACACTACGCGTTAAATCAGAAACACAGATCTAGAAGCTATCAGCAAAATCGTCAAATAAAGAGGACTCTCTCAATTTTCCTAAAGAATTTGAGCAGATAGTTCAGCTGCACCCACATATTAAGGAACAATTTAATCCTGTGAAAATTTTCAGAACTACTTCTTTACACAAGAGTCACAAATGTGAGCTGAAAGGTTCATAAATGGAAGGCATTTCCTGGGGAAACATCTTAAAACTTAGCAAGGTAGCTACCTCAAAGAACTGTCTGACAGTGTCAATAATGTGCTTAAAACACAAGCCATAGCCCTCTCAAACAGCGTTTCCTTTAACCTAAAGCTGCAAGGTGTGAAATGCAGCATCAGTTCACAGGTCCTGACCCCACAACATCACTGGACTTTGTTCTATCATGTCTACACCTATTATCTCCCCCTACCTGAATCTAACAATGCGAACAGAACCGACTGTCTCAGCAGTAATGTGCAAAACTGACCCAGCCACCGGCAAGGCGACCGTTCGACACATTCACTGACCATCGCAGTGTACGAACAAAGCAAACACGAGAAATAAACCATCTTCACATTTCTTCAGGTTGGACTCAAATGACACGAGTGAGATGGAGTTCAGAAGCTTACTCGCTCCATCTTGACGTATTTCGTGATTTGTCTGGAGATTTGGTCTTGCTAGCTGTCAATCTAGTAACTTCTGAGAGCACTAAATGTATTATTTTTTCATAAATTACCAGCTGCTGTATCGTTTCAGGACACTGTGATTCATTTTCCTCATGGATTCTGACGACTGCTAAATCATGAGACCCAATAAACACCACAGGACTTTTTCCCCCCAGCAGTTATTACATCCTTCTAATATTTTGTTGGATATATTTCTGATTTCTGATGAGAAACACAAATCACGTCATTCATGTAATCACCTGACAGCAAGAAGTCTGGTTTGAGAATCTTAACCCACAGCTCACTGTTTCACGAGGCCAAGTCCACACTAAGAACTTTAACTGAAATAGTTTTGTTGATGAAGTGACAACTGTGTCAGTCACTAATAAAGCTGCATTTTCACTAGCATATGTTACTTCCTCTAGGATGGGTAGAGAAGAAGGAAAACAGGTGGAATAAGCAATGCAAGCAAAAGCAGAATTTGCTGAATTGAGACATAACCATACTTAGAGCTCTTTGCTGATAAAGTGATCAAAGCACCTACTGAAGACTTCCAGACAGAGATAGCGAATACGCTAAGATTTCTAAGCACAGTTAATTATACCAGAAACTTTTTATTTTCTATACATTGCTTCAATTTCTAGGAGCTTCATTTCAGCTGGAATAAGACCTATAAAGACTTAACCTATACTCTTTCTTTTCATCTTCCCTCTCTGCAGTTACCAAACATCAACATCATCACAGTAAGTTTGAACTTGGGCATGTCAAAGTTCTTCCTTACATCTGTTTTTGGAAAACAAGATTCTTGTTTTCAGAATGCCTACATCCAGAAATTAAATAGATGACTGTAAGGCACAACATCGATTCCTAATGCAATTTTTTGTATTTTTAATGAATCAAATACATAGAGAATAGTAATCCTCAAGCTAAAACCTTTACTAGTCACTCGGAAAAGCAATTTTCAATTTTTATATAGCAGTTCTTCTCCTTTTATTTGCCACTAGTCTTGGTGCAAAGTTTGTTAGGAAAGGCCTCCCATGAGCACTTGTAGTCAGCCCAATTGTCCATCCGTCTCTCTCTGTCTCACTGCAGTAAGACTCATTCTTTCTCAGAAAAAAACGAAAACTTTTAAAACCAGTACCATAAAAAGAGTGTGTTAATAAATAACCTTGTCGCTTTCTGTAGTGCAAGAGAATATAACCACCTAATAATAATCCTCCCTTGGTCAGATTCAGGTTATAACCAAGAAGCACCAGTTTCAGAATTCAAGCTGTGTGCACATTTACACCTACCTGAACACGATGCCTTCAAAACCACACAAATTGCAAATTCTATCACACATGTTCTTGCCCTTAATTTCAGTTCCCCATTTTGCTATTTGACAGAACTCATCCAGATGCTTTGTTTTCTAGGTAAGGCCTAATATTTAGTCTCACAATATCCCTTCTAAATTTCCACATCTCTATGTTTGACCTAAATCCATCACAGGAGTGGACTGCTCTCCATAGCCCAAATAATCTACCGAGGAGATGGGAGAAGGAACACTGTGGAGTCAGGTAGCATTTTGTAGGATAGAATCACTTAGTTTCAGGAACTTTTGTAATGTAAGCATTCAGTGTTCACATGGGTCCATTTAATAACATTTATGTTAACATTATAAACAGAAACTAGCAAAATTAGGTGTTCTACAATTTCTCATAAAGAAGCTAAAAAAAACCCCAAAACCCACAATACAAAAAAACCCACAAAACTACTCTTGCAGAAAAGACCCCAGATACTCAAAAATACTTTTAAGCAGCATTGTTCATTTAAGACTATGTTTTTAGTAACATCTCTTAAATTCAAATTCTTGAAACCATTTGCTTCTTGAACTGATGAATCCAGAATTTTAAATTCTTTAGTTAAGGACTCAGAGAAAATCTCATTGTTATTAACTGTTAAGCTGCTTTCAAAAGATTACTTGAAAGCTTCCAGGCCTTAAAAAGCCAAGATCTGATCTTTCAGTAAGATTATTTTCCAAATAAGAAACTCAAATAAAACAATAGCTGACAGTCATGTTAGAATCAATCTCTGTAAAACAAATAAGTCATTTTAGAAAAGGGTAAAAATAAAAATGGAATTATAAATGCCAGATTACTTAACTCACCCACTGCTATTTTTTGCTTAGAACATGTGGAGTTGCTTTTGTTTCTTTTTTCTTTGTTTATTTTTAAACTTTTTATAGGTTAGCCATATGATGCTTGTCCACAAAAAGGGCAAGCTATTACAAAAGGTAACTACTCAACTCAAGGACAGTTTTTTCTGCAATTTCATCTCTATGACACCAAGCTTTTAACAAAAGCAACGGCAATTTTTCCCCCAAGCAAAAATGACTCCCAGGCATGCACTTCAAATGGTAAAGAACAAAAATGGAAATTTCATCAATTTTGTTCTGAGTGCCGAGAATCAATATTTAAAAAAAATAAAAAACCTGTGTGAGCACATATAAACTTTAATTCACAAATAAACTTTACATTCAATATTTAACACGCATGTACATATGCACACGCAGGGAGAAAGCAGGCCAGATTCTGTATCCCATGACATCCTTCGCAATCTCACTGAAGTGTGTAAATTCCAGCCTCTGTTATTCTGTACTTGGGAAGGGTTGGAATCACTCCTTTTGACTAACAGTATGTACCGGTTACCTCTGAATTGTTTGTGTTTTATACCACAGCTCTTCCCACAGTGTGAGGTAATGGAAATGAATACAATAGATATAAATCTAAGGTTAACGTGGGATTGTTCTTTAGCAACATGAACGGCACTTAAATCCTGACCCTAATATAGCATCATCACGCACAAGTCATTTAAATATCCAGGAGAAGAAAAGTTGCCCCAGCTTAACTTTAAACAAGAAGTAAGACAGTTCACGCAGGTCAGCAATGAGTTACGGATTTATCTTAATAAAGCAAGAGCTCTCACTGAAGTCTGGACACCAGACTTCCAATATTAACGAGTTATAGGGCTAATATACATGAGTTCAATTCCATAATTCACTACAGAGCATAACTTCATCCCAACATGACTGTTTGGAAAAGATTTCATCATTCTTATATATCACCTCGGAAAAAAAAACATTTTGCTGCTCAGGGATCTTGGGTCTCATCTGCAGTAAAAATACTGGAGACAAATTAGGGGAAACGCAGCTGTGTATACGAAAGGTCGCTGGAACCAAACACAAACCCAGAATTTTTGGATTTTAAAAAAACTTTAAAAACAGACCACCAATGCCTAGTCATAAAACTTGGTTCAGCCACAGTGCTGCATAGAAGCAACATGTAATGTACAAAATATAAACTACTCTGCAGCCTGAGCAACAAGAAAAGTCAAAAGTATTACTTCCCACCAGCTGAAAGCATGCTTTACGTGAGCTGAAGATCAGATGTCTTCAATTTAATGTGCACTAACTTCGTGTTAGGAACAAAACAAACAAACAAAAAATCTGAAGTCACTCTTCACAGCGAAGCACGCAGAAGTATTTCACAACCCGAATTTCTGTCTAAAATGATGGGTTTCTTCAACACATAAATAGGACAGGGGTATAGGCCGACGACTCGAGACCAAAACAAGCATCTGCGGGTCTCGGACTGCGGGGAACTGACAAACGTCCTTCCCAGAGCACTTTGCCGGGCTCTCCGCTGGATGGGAACCCGCACACCCCTGCCCTCGGAGGTGACGATCTGGGGAGGGACACTGAACACGACGAGCCGGAGGTAAAGTCCTGGCCCC
>NW_009729670.1:0-328 GCF_000703405.1 Apaloderma vittatum | reverse complement strand
GTTGTCCAGGGCTTGTTGCTTCTCCTGCAGCTCCCGCTTCAGGCTCTCCACCTCCACCTTCAGCTCAATGTTCTGTGGGGTTGGAGGGACGTGGGTAGGATGCCTCCATGCTTGCCCAGACCCCCCCACCAAGCAACGCTGCCTGGGAATGTATTAGAGGTGGCGTGGGGGTCCCCAACCCCACCACAGGTCTTCAGGTGCTCCTGGCACTGAGTGGCACAGGTGGTATATTAGCCCAACACTGCTTGCGATGGGGTGTACCCACTCCCATCTGCACCCAAACTGTCGCAACTGACAGCTCGCCTGGGCACCCCACTGGGCTGGGGAT
>NW_009729669.1:71177-71414 GCF_000703405.1 Apaloderma vittatum | reverse complement strand
GCTGAGGATGCTCATAACGTGCAGCCAGGGATTACCCAGCCCTGAGCAGAATCTGAAGCTACAGAGGCTCTCTTAGTCCCGCTGTCAGCTTTCTGGGCATCTCGGTAATGCGTGCATGCAACAGCCTTGCCTTGCTCTGCATTTCCTGCCTTTCTGCCCTCCCCTCTCCCTCGCCTTTTTTTTTATTGTCACTGGCTCCAAAGAGGTGGCTGCAGTAGCCTGTGGGCTATGAGGGCT
>NW_009729669.1:66254-71162 GCF_000703405.1 Apaloderma vittatum | reverse complement strand
GTCCCTATGGCACCTCCTAAAGCAATGCTGTTCGAAACGCTGACTTGTGATTTTTTTTCTTGGAGCTGCTCTTTTTCCTAAGGCAGGTTCATTGCAGTTTGGGCTTCAAACCTGAGCAGCAAGTAGAGAAGTACTAGTTCTACTCCTGGACTTGATCATTACTTCTACCCAGCTGAACTGCTCACCCAAAGAGAAGCGCTACTTTGTTTGGCCACTAGATGCGGCTCACGCTGCATCGCAGTCTGGTTTAGCATCATCCTGGTTTTCTTGCTGGGCCTTGCTGTTAAAAATTCCTTCCGTCATGTTTTTGGGGGGGTGTGTGTTTGGAGGCGTTCAATCTTTATGTTATAAGCTTCCTGTTTCCCTGCCAAGTCTCTCTTCCTCCAAATTTCTTCCTTGCTGCATAAACTGTATCCATTTTGAATGCCAAATCATCACTCCTCCTGTCTCCATGCAGGAATATATTCAGCTGTGATGCTTTGATGGCCCTCTCAGAGCTAATGGGGACAGAAAAAAAACAGGTGAGTGAATGGGAATGCACTGATTTTCAGCCTCAAACCGAGTACAAAATTTTACACTGAGCTTTCCACCCCCTGCAATTTCATTTTCCCAAATATTTTTTATGCTGCAGGTGTTACGCGTCAATGCTGCCTCTCAGCTGACAGACATTTTGGGTAAAGAGTCTCCAGCTCCTACCTCCAATGGGAGGGAAACCTCAGTGTAGGGCCCGAGAGCTCATGATGGGGATGGAGAAGGATTAAGAGCCCTGTTCTGGTTTGAAGTCCCACCTTGCCTAACCCAGCAGGATGAAACCAAGTGTCCTTGGAGGAACACAGAGTCTGCAGCCAGCAGCTGCAGCAGTCAGAGCTGTGAGTAAAGGCTGTCTGAAGTTTTCTGAGGAGAGCAGAAGTGAGGCTGCCATTGCGAAAATCAGAGTCACTGAAAGCTGGGGCTGAAAGGCAAAAGGGCTCAGGAACCAGAGAAATGAAGCTGTGGTGGTCTCTTCCCTTGCAATATCTTCTAAGCTGTCACACTTGGCGCAGGGGTAGCAGTACTGATGAGAGGCTGGCCAAGGCTGTGAGAAGCTGTGAAACACAAGCTTTGCCTTGGCCAATTTCTATGAACACATGAGAGCTGTGGTGAGGGGGAAGGGTCATTCTCCCCTCACTTGCCCTAGGACTGCCTCCGAGCAGGTTTTCCAGAATCACATTAAATATTCCCTACTCTGCTTAAGTGTGTTTTTCTTCTTGAGGATGTTTGCTGCTCCACCATGCCATTTCAGTCTGATCGCTCATTCCTTCCACTTTGCCTTCTGCTTGGTCCAAGAGTGCAACAGGAGAAACAACAGCTTGAGGAACTCTATGCCCTTTCCCCTTTTGAGCCCAGCTTGTTTTGTTTGCTGTGTTTTTAGTTGAACGGTACCTGCACAGAAGGAACCCAGCAGCACCAGGTGACAGATGGGTGCCAGCCCTGGACACCGTTGAGGCTGAATCAACTCTGACTGTCCTGGGATGCAGAGCGTGCTACCCTGGCTGTCACTGTGGGATCAATCCCAGCTTAGTAAATACTATTTCCATACACAATGTTTGTCCACAGTGATGATATTTTTGTAGCTGTGACATATAGGCAGCAAGGGTGCTAGAAATTACTGGCAGCTGCCGTGGGTACTTGCAGAGAACAGTTGGGTAGAAAGACCTACAAGCCTGGTGATTTTATTTTTCTTTGAAGGCAGTGAGATGTTCCTATTAAGTAATTACCTCCTGGGAGAAGCAGCCAGGTAGCTGTGCTATTACTCCTGGGTGGATTTATTTATTTACTTATTTATAGGAAATCTAAAATAATTTCTTCATAATGCACCAGATGAGGTGGCTCAGACCTGCTGTGAAAGCAGCAGCAAGTAGTGCTCACAATTTGCAATATTTCTTTGAGCTTCTCCTTTTGCACTGAAAAATGGGCTTCTTCCCATTAAAATGCTTTTAAATAACAAATTCACAGATGTTCTCTCCAGCTTGTTTGAACATAGTAAACTCAAATTGATGTATGTGATGGCTGTGGGCTGGCGAGCTTCTTCCTTGCTTGCTAGGGGTACAAGGAGAATGCAGGCAGCTCCTTGGGGACTCTGAGGCCACAGTTGCTGTCCATCGAGCTCACCTTTGCATCACAGATGGGGCTGAACCAAGGGAAAATCCCATCCATAACAAGCAGGGGAAGTGGAGCCTGGCTTTTGGAAATCCAGTGGTGCTGGTCTGTGCGGGTGCCACCGGTCCCTTCCGACAGAGCCAGGTCCCAGCCCAGCACCCGGGCTGCCAGCACAGGGCATCCTGCCTCTCCTCCCTAACAAGAGTTTGATTGGTTTCATTTCCCATCGAGGAAAAAATACAGCAGAAAAATAGAAGCAGATGTTTTTAGACAATGTCTAGGGCTCCTGGAGCTTCAAAGAGCTTTTTGATTGCATAGGCTTTAAAAAAACATATAAAAGAGAGTCTTTCGCTGTATTTTCACTAGGGTAAAACTCTCTTTGAAATTTGTATGAGAAGAGATTGTCAGACTGAGCCAACATGAGGAAAGCCTTATTGCTCACAAACCACATTTAAAATCCTTTTCACTATTTTTTTTTTTTGTGCTGCCTTGGAGGCATGTTCAGCTCCTGCCTGCACAAATGGTTGTGGGCAAAGCAAGGAGGACTTAGAGCTGACGAAGGGCTCACTGCCCTCCAAGGGCTGTGGGTTGGCCGTTGCTGAGCTCTGGGAACAGCACCCTTCCCCCTCAGCTGAATCCATCAGAGAAATTGCAGCTCTGCCAGGTGCAGCATCTTGGTGCTTCCATCTGCACTTCTTCAACCATCTCCATCAGACCCACAGGAAATTACGGTGACTGAGGGAAGTTCGTGTTCCTCTTGCTGTGAGTTCAGTATTCATCCTAAATGTGACTGCTGGTACAGCTGTGTTTGGGGAGGGTTGCTTTGTCTCTGTAGCTGCAACAGGGCAGATTTAGGCTGGATGGTAGGAAAAAAGTTTTCACAGAAAGAGTAGTCAGGCACTGGAATAGGCTGCCCAGGGAGGTGGTTGAGTCACATTTCCTGGAGGTGTTTGAAGGTCATTTAAATGTAGTGTTGGGGGATATGGTTTAGGTGTGGACCCTGTAGAGTAGGGTTATAGGTTGGACTTGATGGTCCCAAGGGTCTTTTCCAATCTGAATGTTTCTATGATTCTGTGTAAGAGCTGCAGGACTTGTTACTGTAGGGAGGACACGAAGACATACATTTCTCCAAGTGTTGAAGAGGTCTAGGAAATCTTTCAGGCTTGTGTTTGAAAAATTCAGCTTTCTGACCATTTTGAGAACTTTTCTCCAACTCATACGGGGATCTAAAACAGTTTTGAATGACAGAAAGCAGACACAGGCCTGCCGAGTAAAAGCCCCATCCCTGTGCATGAACACAAATGCACAAGTTGGGAAATTCTTTCCTCAACTCCATATCGTTCCTCTGTCCCTTCTGCACACATCCCACCTGCAGCAACACACATCCTGCATGTTGCAGGGGCCTTCTTGAAGTTGCTTTTAAATGCCTAAAATGATGAATAAGATACATTCTACTTTGATTTGCCTTAAGCTTCTACTTCTTGTAAAGAATTCTCTAGAAAATATTTTTTGCAAAGTTACATTCTGAGCAAATTTTATTCTTTATTAACAGATATTCTATCAAAACTGAGCATCTTTATTTCTTTTCTAGAGGCTTTGGACCATTTTCTCTGCCTTCTCAGAAGGCTTCTGAAAGATGTAGCATGGATGAGCTGTGAGCCTGGCCTAGTGCCTGACACTGTGCCACCATTTGCCATCTCTAAAACAAGCATAACGTTAACTTGCCTGTTTCCTTACATAGATTTGGACCACTGTAATGAGTTCTGCCCCAACAGACAAAACAGCGGATGTAAACACACATGACTTTAAGCTACTCTATTCTGTCCACCCTCCTTTCTCATAATTTCTTATTTACGCTTCATCTCTCAACTCTGGTGCAAGGGGAAGCCTATCCTTGGGAAGCAGATCACACCCCTAGGCAGCCCCCACAAAAACTGATCTTACCAGGCAGATGCAGCTCCAGAAAACAGTGTAGGACAAGGGAGAAAAAAACTGCTCAGCTCAGATCTTGAAGCATGCTCAAGATAACCCATCCCCAGAGCAGCACTTCTGCATTTGGGGAGCTGACTGACATTTTTCTGTGCTCTGGGGAGGTTAATAAGCACCATGCTGGTATCTGAAAGCAGGGGTTGTACTCAAGCTCTTTATTAATGAGTTAATGAGTAAATGAGCTAACGAGTAAAGCGCTGTAAGCCCTGCTGAGAGCCCTGTGTCCCTAATAAGCCAGCCAGGGCACTGGGATTGAAAAGTTCAGGTCCAGGATGACCTTTCTCTCCATGGCCACTCCAGCAACATGTGACACCAGCAACCTAGGTCCCAAAAGCTGCTTCTCCACCCACTCCGGCTCTCCTAGGTCATTCCTGATTCCTGGGGAAGGGGCTGCATGTGGCCCAGGGGGACCCCAGATGGTTTGTACACCATGGGGCTGGCATGTGGCAGGGGGATTCTTGGTCATACACCCTTCTCTTAGCATCACTATTTTTTGTGCTCTGTATGTGCAGCCCATGCAGAGGACATGGGAGCTGGCTTCTACCCTGGGTTAAGATCTTGCATTTATCTTAGTCCATGGGAGCCTGTCCTGTGGTTCCTGGGGAGCTTCACATGCATGTTGGGTTCAGGGAATTAGTCTTGTGTCTCCCTGAGATCATAGCCAAGAAAACGAACAGAGATCTGCTCTGCGGCAAGTTTGGGGCTCCCCCAAGCACCTCTGTTTATAGAAGTCACACATTTCTGCAGACAGCTAAAGGCAGATGTTGTATAAATGCTCCC
>NW_009729669.1:57040-66223 GCF_000703405.1 Apaloderma vittatum | reverse complement strand
GGGTTTTCCTTCCCCCTTTGCAGAGCCACCTGACACAGCTCTCCCACAGCACCAGGGGTCCAGTGAGACCACAAGCCTTCAACAGCAGATTGCAGCAAAAATGACTGGAGATTTTTCACTCTCAGCACAATTTCTCACAAGCATGGATTTTAATTTGATTTCTTCTTGGCTTGTTTCCTCCTGTGGCGTACACACATCTTGCAAGCAACAAGGAATTTGGATGTCACTTCTCATTTCCCTTCAGCCTTCCCGATCCAAGTCCTGGTTACCCTTTTTCCTTCAGTGTGGAGAAACAGCACGTTTGGGACCAGCTGTGAAGCTCTCGGCCAAAAGCTGAGTAGGAAATATCTTGGGATGAACACTGGATACTACGTGTCATCTTTTACCCTGGTGTCAGTATATGCAGTAGACTTTGAGTGCCCAGGAAGAAGTCAGCTGCATTAGGTTCTTTTTTGTTGCACTCCTGGGAAGAGTCACCAGCCAGGAAACTTGTCCCTCCCTTTCTGCAAGGACGAGAGAGCAACGGGCTCGACTTCCCCGGGGGAAGACTTGCTGATCGATTATGTCCCTTTCCTCATCTGTGGGCTAACACTGTGTTCGTTCAGTGCTGTGGATACCGTCCTTTGCAGCTGCCTGGTCTGAAACCATGGCGTGGTTATTTAGTGCTTCACTCTCTGAGTGTATTCGCCCTCACCCTTCCTTCCACCCCATCTCCTTTCCCTCCTGGCAGCTGCCTGCACACTACGTATTTTGCAACTGGAGAAAGCTGGTAGGAAGCCACTCACACCTCTGCAAAACCAGCCCTGGCTGCAGGGGTTGTTTTGCTGGGGGCGGAGAGGAATCATGGCTAAAGAGTGCAGATGAGCTCTGCAGTGCCAGTCTAGTTTGAATGAGCTTATGCTGCTGAGCATGGGATTTATTCCTATTCCTGAATGAAAGGTTGCAAAGAAAGCTGAATCCATGTCAAATATGAAGTCAAAACTCCCAGAAACCTATTAGCAGCTCTTAGGACATTTGCACAGTCCTCTCATGGTATCCCCCTTGCAGATCTCTCCTGCTGGGATCAGCTTGCAGGCTCTCAGGGTGTGCTCTTGCTGCAGGTCGTTCTTGGAGGCCCAAGTGAGTTGGGCCAATATTTCTTAGCCACCTGATATTATATTTTGGGGTACGTAGCCTTGGCTCCCAGGAGTGTCCTGGCAGTCCTGTGTTTATCCTGGCTGTGGTTTGGCAGCTCTGGGGACACTCTGCGGGCAAGATGGGGAAGGGCTGAGCATCTGGGCTGAGCACCATGGCCAGGAGCCTGGCTTTGCCTCTTGCCAGGAGCAAGTAATATCCAGAAAGCCATTCTCCTTAAGATCTCTCCATCACAGTCTCAAAAACACAAGGGACGTACAAGGGAGATATATTTACAGTGACTAAGCTCTGGTCCAGGGACTACACAAGGTGATTAAAAAAAAATTCTCCTCTCTACCTTGCTTAATAATCTGGATAAAACCTGGCATATTTTCAGGGACTGCAGAGAGTTTAGTCATCTGGCCGAGGATGCTAATTTAATTACATGCCAGCAGGTGGTGCCCAAGTAGAAAAAGGGAACAGTTTAATGCAATATTCCCTCCCCATGTGCAGTTGCAAGTGGCGCTTCATTCCCAGCTCCTGCCCTTTAGACAACATTTAACAACTCAGTATTGGTGTTTTCTTCTTTTCTACCTCCACGGGCAGCCCCCAAATCCTCATGGCTTTTGAGAGGGCTGCCACACACCGGTCAATACAATGAAAACCAGTTTTACATGCAGACCCAGTCCAAAGTGATTGCTTGGTCCCACCTCAGTTAAAACCGCAGGAGGGGCCAGGTCAGTGCAAATGAGTGTTTCGTGGTTGGTAGGCTGCAGTTTTTCCCAGCTGTTTTCATAATTTCTACAGATTTATACCAAAAATGTGGAAAATAATGAGCTTGGGCTTTGCTGAATGTTTTATGTAGGAGATAGAAGTGACTTCCCTTGGCCTCCTTTTAAAAATACAAGGAAAGGGATTTTACGTCATCCTATTTCTCCTGGAAAAAAAAAAAGAAGACATGAACCTACTCGGCTCCCACTAACAACACATACTAAGCAGATGCAAAAATATCAGGTTTATGTATTCTGTAGCTCTGTCAAGTTGCTGATCTGAGTGGTTTTTGCAGGTGCTAAAACACAGAAAACAGGCACTGCCTCTGCAGGGCTTGCAGGCTCTTTAAAGGAATGTACAAACCCCTGCAATTCCTTAACTTCAGCAAACAATGAGAATGATTTCTCTCTGGATAAGGACAGGAAACTTGTGAAGGGCTCTTTTATGATCTTGTTTCGCTGAACTGAAAATAGGGAGTGAAGCTGTGCCGCTTTGCTGTGGTTGTACTGGCTGATGTGATATGGCTGTGGTCACCCTCAGCCCTGCCGAGGCAGTGGGAAAAGCTGGACAATACCCAGGCAGCACCAGCTGAAAATCAGCCTTTTTAAAAAATGTAATCCGGATGCTCAGCGGGAGGCAGTTGTGGTCTTGTTACTCCTGAGAACAAAGGCCAAGGTAGCTAGGTAATGCCTAGGAGCGACTTTTTCCTTCTGATCAATGAGTGTAAAGGGCCTGAGCCCTCCAGGAGCAATCTCTGCTGCAGGAGATTTTCTGCTGGTTGCAAAGCAGAGTATCTCGTCTCCCTCCTCTTGTTGAAATTCCCGACACGAGCAGACCAGCCTGATTAGAGTCAGTATATACTGGTCCTGTAGGAGCAGAGCAGACAAGGAAGACTGTCAGGGAAGAAATTGCTTCCACTGGTAATTTATGCAGTTATTCTCGTTTTTTTTTTCCCTATGGAGAACATAAAACACTACAGCTAGAGAGGAGATGAGCCACTTCAACCATCTGCAGAGATCACCGCACACGGATCGCTCGGAGGCCTTGGAGCAGGTTGGGCCCTTTGCTGGCAATAACATTACCTGTGTATTGGCCACCTTTATCTTTTTTAAGTAGGGATCTCAGTCATTTCACCCTCTAAAGAGCTGAATAAAATAAAAGCTGGAACATCACAGGGTCCAGATTCATATCCTGGAGAGGAGGCAAAAAGACAAAGATATTAATCATAGAATCATAGAATGGCCTAGGTTGGAAGGGACTTTAGAGATCATTTAATCCAACCTCCCTGTCATGGGCAGGGACGCCTCTCAACTAGATCAGGCTTTGGTAAGATGGCTTTCTGATCCTTACTGAAAATACACAGTGCCCTCATGAATCGAGCCTGGCTCCTGCCAGTGCTGCAGATGGTTATGCTGCTTCTCCTGCTATGCTAATACTGACGGTCATATATCACTGAGAGGTTTGCAGGAAAGATCCTGCGTGTTCTGTGTTTGCACTGGGAAACCAGTACAGGAACAGCAGAGAAAACACATGAAGGGCTCGTAGGCAATGTGCTTTACTGGCACATCTGTATATGGGCAGATACCAAGAACATAGTTTCAAAGCTCAGTGGTGAGGCTCATCTTCCCCCACAATGTGCTCTAAACCTCACCAAAACCCTCCCACCACTCGGATGCTGGAGAAGCCCAAATGCAGCCCTGGGCATCCTCTCAAAGGCAAAGTAGGCGGTGGGTAAGTGTGGCAGAAAGGCAGAGTGGTTGGATGGCCCCAGAAAGCGCCAAATTCCCCCAGGTCATAAGAATGTCAAGTAGGTCTCTGGCATGGGGAGATCCTTCGTTTCATGCCAATCTCTTACAACTCATTGCAGCATGACCGTGCAGCTGGTTCTCTCCTTTCTCAGTCTAACACAGCATACCTGGTTATTAAATCAGATATTGTGCTGTCCCTGCTGTTGCTCAGCCGTCTGTCCAGGACGTGGCATGTGTACTCCTGTGTCAGGTAGCCACATGCCAATGGTCCCCGGCAGAGAAGGGAATGCTTGCCAAGTGCTCATCTTCAGATCCCCTCTCTGACACCATTGCAGGCGGTGGTAATACGCAGGCAATACCTCCAAGCAGGTAATTTAATCATATCTCAGAAAGTACCCTTTCCACTCGGTTATTTCCCATAGAAACAGAGGCCAAGTGTTATTGCACAAGTCAAGACAACTGCACAGTGTGTTCGGCTTATCTGGGAGATAACATTTTATCAACATGCCAAGAGCTACAACTAATGAGGCACAGAACAGAGGAAGTCGAGTGTAACTGGTACATACCATCTTTCCAAACACTGATAGCCGTGCTTTGCTGGGAAGAACACACAAAGAACTAATGAGTAAATACACAGGACCCAGGCAGAACCAGCAGCATCCCTAGACACTTGGTCTATTCTTAACAGACCCTACAAACTGCTGTTGTACAGTCAGTAAGAGTTTACGTGGCACCTGTCACGTGTTTTAATTTTTACATAAAATTTAAAGTTTTAAGAACAAAGACTGGACCTTGAGTGTCCTCAGTCCCAAAGCGAGCTGTTGGTGGGACAATGAGAGGGTTTCTGCTGTTGGCCTGAGTTCTTTACTTCTCAACCTTTCCTTGGCCATGCTAAGGATATCCAGCAGGTCCTTTTGTTTGTGGAAATACTAAGGATGGTGCAAATGGCTGAAGCATTCACAGGCAGCCAAATCAGTCACTGATATAGGGGCTTAACACATCCCAGGATACCCCACTTGATTTGGAGAGCAGACATACAACAAAAGCCTTGACATACTCTGGGAAACTTGTGCTCACTTCAGCTTCTTCTTCCAGGGCTGCTCAGGAGGGGTAGGGTTTTCCCGCGGGAAAGAAGGGAACTCCTGCAGGGAGCAGGGCTTCCCGTAGGGCTTGGGAGTACCAGCAAGCACAAAGCTTCAGCCCAAGAGCGGTGTGTCCTTGATAGGCAAGAAGGAAACATCTGTTTCTGTGGGAGACTCCATGCTTGCCAAGAGCAGGAGGCTCAAGCAAGAGGGAAGAAAGTGTTTTGTGGGCAGGGAACTAAAATCTCTTTCACAATGCGTGCCTGAGAGAGAATAGGCTTAAAGTTTAAACCTAAGATAGCGGAGCCAAGTCAGGTAAGAACCCACTTTGTCACACCAATAAATTTCTGAGTGGGCATTTGATGCCTTAAACTCCTGGGTTTTTTGTTAGTGATGTTATCTAAGATGAAAAGAAGAAGAGACTGATCACCCAGCTATGGCTCCTTTTTTTTTTCCTGTCATTCTGGTTAAGAAAGAAATTACTTTTATTTATTACCATTGACTAAATGCTCTACTTCATTCCTGGCTGCCATCTCTCACCAAGAAATAAAGCTGAACACTAGCTGTAATTTAGCAAACTGCTGCAGATTGCAGAGCTGAGAGCAATGAAGCCATGCAAAGCAGTCAGTCCCTTTGCCACCCCCTCCTGCAGCAGGGCTGGGCCTGGTGTTAGATGCCGAATCTCTCCCCAACACCATAGGGCCAGGAATCAATGCAATCCACGCTCCCCATGTGTGCTCTGCAGAGGTTTTGCTCCAACGTTAAAGCAAATGCAGCCGTGAAAGGAGAGCTGTATATCTTTTCAAGGCACATTTTACCTTGTCAGTGACTATAGCATTAACATTGGCAGCTTCCCAAGCCCTCTCGCCTTTCCAATTTAAATAAAACCAGAACAACAGCGACGCTGGAACGAAAGGCTGCTGCTGTCAGTCTCCCTGGATCGCACTCTTCTGTTAAGGGTCAGGTAACCATGCCGGTCAAATCATAACCCTCCTGCATCCCAAGGTCCCAGGTCACATTTTTGGAAAAATCCAAGCATATTTGCACAATCCATCACACCTGGACTCAGACTTTTTGTAAGGAATATAGTTTGTATTATCATAACGCATTTTTAGGGACTTCTTGCCCCCAGGAATTCTCGTTGAGGCCAAGAATTTATTCAGGAGTTTAAAAAAAAGAGACATTTATACCCATAGGAAGGATATCCAGGAGAATAGTCAGCATACACAAGACTGCAGGCTTCCAGAAAGGATATAAACTCAGTCAAACATTAATAAACAATAAGCTGCTTTCAGTCTTTGCTATTTCTTTCATACCATGCCTACTGATAGGAGGTAAAAGCCTTCATTCAAAGAATTGGAACAGATGATTATTGCTCCTAAAAAGAAAGAAGGCACATCAGTTTCTGGTAGAAATTCAGATAAAGTCAGAGGCATTTGCAGACAAAATTTACCCTGCTGAAAGTAATAGGAGTTTTTTCCCTAAAGATAGCAAAAAAAAAAATCAGAATCAAAGTAGCTGAGGCAGCTCTGGAGACCACCTACTCCCTGTTCAAAGCAGGGTCCCCTACAGCACGTTGCCCAGGACTGTGTCCTGTTGGGCTCTGAACATCTGCAGGGATGGAGACACCACAACCTATCCAGGCAACCTGTTTCAGCATTCATCTACCCTCGCAGTAAGAAAGTTGTTTCTTATGTTTACGTGGAATTTCCTATATTTCAATTTATACCCACTGCTTCTTGTTCTTTCCCTGGGCACCATTGAGAGGAGTCTGGTTATGTCATCTTGACTTCCTCCACCAGGTATTTATACACACTGACAGGAACCCTTTGAGCCTCCTCTTCTCCAGGTTAATTTGTCCCAGCTCTCTCATCCTCTCCCTGTATATCAGATGCTCCAGTGCCTTCATCATCTTTGTGGCCCTTCATTAGATTCACTTCAGCTTGTCCATGTCTAGTCAACACCCAGCCTATCCTGGTGCCTGGGGTCATTCCTCCCCAGGCACAGGACTTTGCATTTGTTGGCCCATTTCTCCAGCCTGCCAAGGTGTCTCTGAAAGACAGCACAACCAGCTGGTGTACTACCACTCCTCCCAGTTTTGTATTGCCTGTGAAATAGCTGTCCCTTCTCTTCCCTTAACTTCCCAGCACCCTAAACACCCTTATTTTTAATCAAGGGGGCACATTCTGGATGTGGCTGCGATTGAAAGAGGCTTTCAGCAAACCATTTCTCAGTTGCTGCAGCCCTCGATCCTCCCACGGACTCATCAGTGTTCCCAGATTTCATCATCTCCAGTCCTCTGAGCTCTGACGTACCTGTCTGACGGAGAGAAGGGAAAGAAAAAGTGCAATGGCTGCGTGAGCAGAGAGGGAATTTGGAGAGTACCTCTAATTAAGTTATTGGGGAACAAAGCCAAACACCTCTACAAAATTAAAAGATCATCTGTGAAGCTGGCACTGAACCCAGTTTCTAAAATTAGTCCAGAGAGGAAAGACTGATAGATAAAACACCAGCCAAGGAAAAGCTGTTAATTGCCAGAACAGGCGGCTGCTTTCTTCACACTGAAAGCATTAACTGTGGTTAGAGACAGGAAGAGTTGGATTAAGGGTAGCAGAGATGATGTGAACCACCATCCTTGAACTGAGATCCCAGGAGAACCAGAAGACCTGGAGGTGAATTTATAGCAACAAAAGATCTTTCAGCTTGCTGGGCCACCCACTGCTTTGATGGAAACCAAGGACACTTTAAGATTAAAGAGGCAGCCGTGGAAGATGGGTTCTTTTACACAACATTCAGCCAAGTGCCTTTTAGACCATGACTGCCAACACCTGGCCATGAGGTAAGCTCAAGCATCTCTTCTAGGATGTGGCAGTGCAGCAGCTTCCTTCAGTACAAGCAGCATGGATAAGAAGCATCAGATGAGTGACTTCTGTGTCAAGCCTAAATGCTCACAAGGAAATGGATGGACTGCTGTCATCTTTGCCTGATTTGCCCAGCCCGAAATCAGAGAGGAGAGCTGATTATTCACTACTCCGATCCTGCATGGATCCATTTGCCATCAGGGTCAGCATTAATTCCAGTTTCTGGAAGCAGCAGGAGATTTACATGTAACCAGGACATGTTTATCCTGTGTTTTCCACAGACATCACTGAAGTTTGGGGCTGTACAAATAAATCTGACATCAAGCTTGTTGCTGGCCTGCTTTTCACAAGTAAACCATGCTGAAGGGACCAACATGAGCCGTACCAGTTGGGTGCAGTAGAGTCATAGCCTCTCCTTGTAGCTCCTGGCCAGACCAACCACAAATGAGCTGCTGCTTCCCTCGGGCAGGATATGTCAGCACTGGGTGAATGCTGAGATACCGGCTGGTCCACACCTTAGTCACGCTGCAGGAGGGCTCAGCAATACCTGTTCTTCAGGATGAAGAGTGAGATTGCAAGCCAGCTCAGTGAATACTTCCATTTACAGTAACTAAAGGATGAAACCTATATAATAACCTTCCTACAGGACATTAACTGAAGATAAATGCCATGCAATTATGAATATACCTGATATTAATTATAATGGCACCAATCATAATGAGTTAAGTCAGTGTGAGTTATTTCCGTAGGTAATTTAGTGTAAGTTAAATTTTCCTTTATCAAATCTGTTTTAAGCCCATAACTCTATCTTTAATGCATGATGTATCACATAATGACAGCTTTTGGCTGTGCATTACTGAACTCCAGCTGATACAATATTTCTTCCAGATAATTTTCCTAGTAAAGGAAATACAGCATTTGTACGCAACTTCATGCCAAGTCTTGAAAGAGAAGCTAAGAGTGAAAGTATATGTATTTATTTATCTGCAAAGGATATGAAGGTGAATATTTGCAGAGCTTTTAGATGCATTCCCCCAGTAATGCCTCTGTTTGCACATGGCCAGGGACCAGTGGATTAAAGACCATGGCTGTATAATTGGCCTGAAGATAATTCTTCATCAATGTCAGTGGTAGTGGTGCTCATGTGCTCTTTTCTGAAATGTAGCCACCACAGAGTGAAACCATGAGGATGCTCTCTGTCTAACAGAGTTTAGGAGAGGCTGAGAGAAGAACAGGGTTGTGTGACCTTCAGAAAACAGAATTAGTAAACAAGATGAGTAGGCTTATTCACAGCTATCTTTAGTGTAATTAAACTGCGATCAAAAGGGGCATCAAGAAGTGATATAATACTTCAAGTAGATCATTGAAGAAATGACCTCTTTTGCTGACTGTGGAACTTCGATGAGACAGGCCACAAACACCAGCTAGGAGCTAGCTGTGGTATGGAATTGAAAATTAAAACATAAAACTGAGAGTCTTCAAAGAATAATGGAGAGAACATTTGGGATGCACAAGCACACAGTAGGTACAGAGCAAGGGCTTCAGAAGTCCTTGGAGGGCCTTTCTTGGATTGCAGAGAGGAGAGGAGAGGAGAGGAGAGGAGAGGAG
>NW_009729669.1:43802-56819 GCF_000703405.1 Apaloderma vittatum | reverse complement strand
GAAGGGAAGAGAAGAGAAGAGAAGAGAAGAGAAGAGAAGAGAAGAGAAGAGAAGAGAAGAGAAGAGAAGAGAAGAGAAGAGAAGAGAAGAGAAGAGAAGAGAAGAGAAGAGAAGAGAAGAGAAGAGAAGAGAAGAGAAGAGAAGAGAAGAGAAGAGAAGAGAAGAGAAGAGAAGAGAAGAGGAAAAGAAAAAAAAGAAAATAAAAAAGAAAAGAAAAGAAAAGAAAAGAAAAGAAAAGAAAAGAAAAGAAAAGAAAAGAAAAGAAAAGAAAAGAAAAGAAAAGAAAAGAAAAGAAAAGAAAAGAAAATACTTTTTCTATCTCCTGCACACCAATATTTAAGAATACTAATTTGGTTGAACATTTTCTAATGCACCTCAATTTCTTTCCTATCAAGAAAGAAATGTCATTTATAGGGACTGCTCTGCTGCAAATGTCTTCTTACAAAGAGATGTAAAATTTAATATTTTTGGAGGGAAAATATTAAGCTTTTTAGCCTCTGAAGTTGCTTCAGATCAGAGCACCAGATCTCCAAATGGAGCTAGGGAAGCTAAGGCTTGTGCAGCAAATGCCAGCAAGGTAATGTGTTTTGTTAGGTCCTGAAGACAAGAACAATCTATTAGGAAAACCAGGAAGGTCAAATGTGACATAATGAAACCTCCCAGCATGTCATCTTTTTTCAGCCACAATGCTTCTTTCTGCTCCTGTGCTGGGGATCAGACGCACGGTGCGGTGCCTGGCAGGGACAGAGAACGGCTAATGCTTTCGGAGAAGGTATCGGCCGATCTCAACTCCGCAGGGAACAGCAAGTCCCCTTTTCCAGAGTGTCTCATGAACAATAGATAGGATGAAAAATACATTTCAAAAATTGATAATGACCGAGCTCTGCACTTCGGGGTGGCCAGCCCAGAGGTTGGGTTCAGCTGTTTAACCTGTTTGGCTGCCAGCAAGGCATCCTCCAACGCTCTCTGTCTCGGGCAGGCAGGATACTGAAGCTGAATTTCATGCCTCTGAGCTGCTTGTCTTTCCCTGGCCTTTTCAAGATATCTCAAACCTTTTGCAAAAGGGAATTACAGCCATTGATTTGTGTAAGTTCATACAAAACTCCTGATACCGTAATACCTTTATGTAATCGTACTAGTCTTACATGGAAAGTTGATCTCATTAAAAAACCTACGTGGGCAATGCCATGATAATTTTCTATATGGCTTGAGTTCCTGCTTTGACTCTTTTGCAGAAGCATGGTCTGAGTACAGCCCTGACCATGGCTGAGCTATAGGCTTGGCAACAAGGGACCACGTCGTGATTAGCTGCACTTCCAGCACAGTCAGACCTAGTTTTATCACTGCGCTGATGAACCTGCATTAGCTCTGCTGTTTATTGGAGATGTATATCCAAAGCAAGTTATATTTCAATACAAAGACCACCGGTCCCTGCAGCAGTGCTTAGAGCTGAGCAAAATGGCTCACAAGTGATTTCTTTACAAAAATATCCCTAACTTCTTACCTGAAATCTGCTCTCGGAAATGGGCAAGAAAGTTTCGACACTGTGTCCTGCCATCATGGTCAGGTTCTTGCTAGGAGTTTGATCAGCTTCCAGTGTGAAAATTAGAAAGACTGGACGGTAAAATAAAGGAACAGTTTTTAACCGTGTAAAACATTTTGAGTTTGCTGCCAGCCAAAGCTCAGCATGTTTAATTAAGGTGCGTGAGCTTGAAGAGGCTAATCTTTGCTGCTGAGGCTGATTTTTCCAGGTTTATTAGATATTACAGTAAAAGACAGATTGAGACTCCTTTTTTTTCCCCATTTTATTTTCCTTGTCACCAGTAGAGAGGGAAGAGAAAATCCCATCACATGAAATCATCCTAATGAAGGGCCAGAATCAATACAATTAACTGGAGGCACAGCTGTACACCTCATCGTGCACACCCAGATCCCACTCTCCATTTCCCCAGCAAGGATATTTCCAGAATGACTGCTTGGGCTAAAGTTCATAATTAAAGCTGTAAATCTGGCCTCACTGCTAAATTTGCCTGCACACAGAGCGAGGGTAGGATGGAGAAAGAGGAGAGTCTATGACCCTTCTGGGAAGCCTTGTTTACTAGGTTTGTAGGGTTTCTTATGCTGATGTGCTTACCAGGCTTGCAAAGAGCCAGGCACTGAGGGCACCCCTATACAGAGATTTGGGGGGGACCTGACAACCCTCAGCAGTGCCAGCTGGTTTCCCTTTGGCAGCAGAGCCCTGCCACACAGAAATATCAGAAGAGCCAGATGTCTTCACACAGGATTCCCATGTGGGCAGCAAGACTCGGGGCTTGATAGGGGACATCCTAGCACAGACAAAAGCTTCCAAGTGAAACGCTTCACTGTGCAGGGAATTTGTCCCAGTGCTGCTCTCTCAGCACCACCCTGGGAAGAATGGGTCTCCTAGAAAGACCCAATTACCCGTAGGAGGTCTTGAGATACTCATGACAGATTGTGGTTTAATTCCAGTGAGTTACCTGCTGCCTGTAACTGATAGCTTCACTTGCATGTGTTTTCAGCACAGAACTGTTGAGAAAATCCCATCTTCCTCGCTGCTGCGGTGTGTGGTGGGACTAGATGGAGCACAGCTCCTGCTGAGGGTGACCCCCACTTGGCTGTCGTGTACCCCAAGAGCTCTCCTGCAGTCCAACATATCCTCCTCTGGAAGTATCCTCACTACATTTGAGGGTATAGTACACTTTCTGATAGACTACCTGAATTTTAGGTGTTTTTTTTCCTGCAGAGGAAATGGCATATCTAATTTACCAGAAACTATGATCCTCTCTCATATACTTCTGATGGGGTTGCTTGTATGCAAATCCCTCCTTATCGTTTGTCCATAATCTGTCTAAATGTGGCAGAATAAGGTTTTATTAATGATGTTTGCGTGCCCGTAGCATGGAGCTGAGTCACTGCTTGTGGTATACAAAGCAAGACAAAGCTGTAGAGCACATCTATTAATAAACATGATAAATCCATATCTTTGTGAGTAAAAGTTGCACGTCTCTGCCGAAGAGACAGCTCTTTGTTGAAATAGTGATTTATTGCTATTAAAATTGTGTGATTAGCCAAGCTTGGAAAGCAGACCCAGAAAATCTCACGGCTGCCTACTCACATGATGAGTTTCACCAAGCACGGAAATGGAGGAATATTTTATCAAGTCATAACTTTGGAGGAAAACATTTAATTCCAAGGTCAGTTCCTAATGATGCGGTTGTGGATTTTTAGGCACAAAATTACTACATGATTTGTAATGAAGTTTATATTCAAAATGCTAAAACATTCACACATCCCTTCAAAAAAAAAAAGATGATATACTGAGATAAAGCCAAATTATGTGGTGTCAATCAGCCATCTACCGTGCACTGTGGCTTATAATGATCAAGGTGAAAACTTCTTTGGTAAATTGTAAAAATAGAGAATTATGATATCCATTCTCTCTGCAGTAAACCTTTTAAGCATAGTCAACATGAGATGATGTTCGCTGGAGGGGAGTCGGATCATGAACAAGCCCGAACACCTGATAGCCAAGGTGGAACACTCAACCAGGAGACGTTACTATGTGTGGATGCACCAAGCAGGGCTCTGTAGCAAAGGTCTGATGAGTTTTGGAAAGGAAGGGAGAATCCCCTACATCACTGTGAAAACCGTCCTCCTTCAAATAAACCCGCCGAGCACTGGAGCACGGCACGTGCTTTCTGCTAATCTTTACGTGTGTTAGGGTCCTAGTTGGAGAGCGCCAGGACCAAAGTTCTCTGGGGCTCCTGGCACAGGGACAATGACAGGGGGAGAGAGGTGGTGCCAATGGGGAGGAGAGGATGGGTCAGGTGAGCCAAATGGACCAATCACAGTGTTCCTCCCCATGGTGCCCAGTATATAAGGGCCCTTAAGAAGAGCCCTGGGCTTGTTGCCCACTGCTGTGCTGGGGAGGTGGTTGGTGGCTGGTTGTCATCTCTCCCTGTGTTGCTGGTGTCCCTGTTTTCATGCCGCAGAGGAGCACCATACGATGGGACGCTTTCATTGCTGTTGTAAGTATTATTTTCTCTTTTGTTAGACTTGTTCAAGGTGTTTGTTTGGTGGTTGTTTTTTTTTTCCCAGCCTCAGAGTTTCTCTTCTTGGTTCCCCTGTTATACTCCCCTGGGAGTGTGGTGGGGGCATTACAGAATGTCTATTGGAGTTTTGTGGCTGGTTCAGCCTTAAACTTCAATAAACTTCCATTTGGAGTGAGTTCTTTATGTGACCACCCAACCTCAGATATTGCAGTAATAGAATCATATGAGTTCATCAAACTCCTTATCTAATTAAAATTCACTAAAACTTCTTTAGGTCTCTACCTTCACATTCCCATATTAAAAGGCTTCAAAGGCAGTGTTTTCTTTACTCTTCATTTTCCTTGTCACCTGTGCTAGTTCAGAAGAACTAGCTTTTGGGTTTTTTGCAGAGCTCCATTTTGAAATAGTTGCTTATGCTGTCTTCTCACTGGGGCTAAGCTCATTATTACTGTTCCTGCTTCCGAGTTGGCCACTGCTGATTTGGCCTTGGAGGAGTGAGGTCACCCAGGCTTCAGAGGAAGGAGCCAGAGCTAGATGGCTCATAATGAGCAACCTAGGCTTTGGTCTCCTCCATTCCACCCGTGGAGGAGCAGAGACATAAAATATGCAGTAATTACCTGTGTATATATGGCCAGACAAGGAGTGGAGGAGAGCTTTTTTGCAAAGATGTAGCTATTTTTCATTGTTTTTTTCCATGGATGATCTTTTCTCTTTTTACACAGGATGCTTTTCCCTATGAATGTCTGAGAAGCACGACGAGGAATCCGTATGCTGATTACATGAAAATCATCAAGATGCTACGATGATGTACTAGCTCTTAGAAAAAGATGGATCTGCAAGCCCGCTTCCATCTGAGATATTGTAAGTCTTGGGTCCAAGGTCAGCAGGTGTGGGTTGGGTCACATTTCACGAACATAACTGCTTCAATCCTGCCAGGCAGCCGGCAGCCAGAATCCTGCAAGAGGATGCTCCTTGTGCCAACTTCTCTGCTTGAAAGCAGATTGCAAAAGATAAATCTGAACCTACAGCTCTGTGATGGATTCAGCCTATTTTGTGGGGTTCGGCGCCAGCTGCTGGGAGGGTTTGCAGTCACGGGATGCTGAGCCCACCATCTGTGTCATTGCCCAAAATTACTATTTCTAATGCAGTCCATGGTATTGCAAAGGCTGGCAGCCCGTGGCTCCAACCAAAGCATTCATACCCTTGTGGCAGGAGCCTCATCTGTGGCTGGTGAAGGTAGAAATCAAAACTGAGGAGACTGTTCTGTCTGTCTGTCCTCTCCACAGTGGTGCTGTCCCCACTCTGCAGTGCGAGAAGGGCTCTGGGCTCGGAGCAGTGCTCAGGCCCGTCTGTGTGTCCTGAGCTTCCTCGCAGTCTGTGGTGGGGTTGTGCGTAGTGGCAGACCACCAGCTCCATGGCCAGCCAGCAGCTCTAGGCCAGAGGGCATGGTGGGTTCTTGCAGGAAGGTGGAGCTGATTTACTAGTTTCCTAGTGAATAGTATCGATCTGGAGACAGAAAATTCCCCCGTGAGTTCCAGCAGTTGTCTGCTGCATGAGCCAGGGAGTCTGCTGCACATTGGTGAAGCTCAAAGCAAAGCAGTCTTGGAGCAGCTCCGTGCAGCCTAGCAGATTATTCTGCCCTGCAGAATAGCAGGAGGAGGACTCCAAACCAAAAGCCTTAATGATGGAGCTGATTTTTTTTAGTGGTCTCCTGCACAGCTGTTAGTCCTTAAAGAGGGTTTACATTACAGCCAGCAGCTATGAAGATATTTTACTGGTATTGTAAATACAGAGAGAGAAATGGTGGCTTTTAGTCTTCTGGTTGCTTGTGCTTTCCTGCCCTATGATTCATAACCCTTTATGTCAGAGGCTAAAATCTATCCTGGTGAATGGTCTCAGATGTCCCCTTGTTTCCTTGATCAAAAGCACCCTTAGGTGCTTCCTTCCCACCTGCTTCCCAGGCCTCCTGCTTCTGGGCAGGTGGCTGAGGGGCAGGGAGCAGTAACTGAAATGCATGAAAGTGATGGAGTATCACTTGGTGATCTGTTAGACAGAAGCCAGAGGGAGCATGAGAAATGCCACAGTAACAGGTGGATGTGATCCTTTCCCGACTGCCTCTAGAGAAGGCATGTGCCGGGCTTAAACTCATGTCTTCTTGCTTCGTTTTGCTTTGTGGGTGGGTGAGGGCTCAGTCTTGCCGCTGCATTTACTCACAGAAGACAAGCAGATGCCTCGTTGCATGGGGATGTACCCAGGGACAACACACCGCAGAAAATGTGCGTCATGCAGTCCCAGAAGTGCCACTTGCTACTATGAAATTACCAGGAGGGTGCTAACAGCAACGCAGCATCATATGGGCTTTTTCCTCTCCTCAGCCTCTGTGGCTATCGTTTTGCACCTCATCCATAAAGCTTGGACCATGGTGTTTATCAGTGTGTGATGGTGTGCGGAAGGAGGGTCCGTGGTTGTTTCCCTTCCCCTGGGGTTTATATGCAGAGAGACCGAGGGACTGGGATTGCTGTGCAGGGCTGGTGCCAAGGCTGCAGCTCAGGGTGGCACTGGAGGGGTCTGCAAATGACCCACAGACACTGCAAAGACAAGAGGAGGCTGAGAGCAGAAGCAGAGATGCAGAAAAATATCTGCTGTGTCTGCCCACTGAGGTGTGAGCCATTAGAATTACACAGGATGTTATTTTCCCTCTTGCAAGTCATGCCTGAAATCTAGTTGCATAAATGAGCTTGTTTTTATTAGAGGGAACTTGCTGTTACTGGGTTGTAAATCTGAATGTGAATGTTAATTTTATTGCCCTGCATCTAGGGGATAGCAGAAACACAAATATCACAATCCAGATACCACGGCCAAAAGCACAGACGCTGCATCCAAGTGCATTCTTGAGGAATTTCAAGCAGGGCTTTCAAGTGCTGCCTCCTCTCTAGTCAGCTGCTCTAGAGCTGATGGAGGAGAGCAGGACCTGCTTGGCAGAGTTAAACACTGATGTGAACCAGTCATTGTGGGCAGTGTTATCCCGTAGTTTAGATAGTTTTTGGAAATTCCTGTAGCCCTTGGTTAGGGTCCAGTTTATGGCAATACAGCAGGGTATTGTCTCTCGTATTCCTCTGCATCAGCAGAATCAGCTGTAGCTATTGCAGCTTCAATGCTCTGTGTGACCCTGCACCGAGCACTGCCCTGCTGTGGGGAATGAGCCTGACGAAGCTCCGGAGGAGGCTGGTGGCATTTGCTGCCTCACAGCTCTCTGGCAAGTTGTTTCCTCATGCATAAATTAAGTTGTTCATCTTCTAAGTTACTTGTTTGGAACATTTTCTTTGGTGCAAAGCTCTGGTGGAAAGGTTCTGGCTATATAAGAAAACAAGAAAATTATATAATGTCAGGGCACGGATAAATACCGCAAATTTACACAGAATAGAAGCTCTTGGAGATGCCTTGCCTACCTTGCCGAGAAAAGTTATTTCAAGTATAGTAGATTACTGTGTCCCCAGTGCTCCAATTGCAGCTGAGTCTATACTAGAAACTCCTCCTGGGAAAGCAATAAGAGTCAAGAGTTTGAATTTTTTGGCCAACACATCTTTGCTGGCAAAAGAAATTTTATGCTGGCATAGCTACATTCACACGACTGTTGCTGGTGTAGAAATGTCATGAAAAAATTGTATCCCTAAGGAGCATTGCTGTGCTGGCAAAACTTTTACCTATAACTCAGTCCTGGAGATAATTTTGTGACTGTAACTAGAGTCAGTGTATTTTTGCTGGTGTAGCTTATGTCATTTTTTTTGTATAAACTAAGCCATCATTTTAGAGTTACCTTGGCAAAGCTTTTCAGTGCAGACAGGACCTCTGTGTTGATTAAGAACAGATACGCGGGCACACAAGTGTTAGAAAGGTATTTTTGTGATGAATGTGAAGGATGCTGATTAACCCTCTGCTGGCAAGTGTTAAAGCTGTGCAATGCACTGACTCTGCTCCCGGGCAGGTACCTCAGCAGATGCTGCCGATCAGCGGAAGGAGACAAGTTGTTTTGGGGGATTTCATTGCTGACGACGGTGCGCAGCAAAGAGCTGCATTGCCCCAAATGGAAGGTGCCTCAGCCATTAAGCATGGTACAGATTTGTGATTCTTCTGTCTCTCAGTAATTACTTCCAAGGCTGGTTTAAAGAAATAGCTTATTGAAGTGACATTGGTACTTTCAATATTAACTTGGGGAAAATAAAAAATGGATGTAATTCCTGCAAATACGAGCTAAGACAAAAATGGCTTTGAGTGAAGGCTCAATGTTGTCAGACTCCAAAAGCAACCCGAGGAGTACCAATATAAGGTAGGAGCTGGCTGTTCCCACTCTATTCAGTGTCTGGGAGGTTATCACCAAGACAGGTTGTTGCTTCTGCATCGTGTGTGTTCATATTGCTCACTTGCACGCAGATCTGCAGCGGCTCATACGCAGGGCTCCTGGCTGGCATGGATGCACTTTCTGTAGTTCCTCATTCCCAGTGGGCTCTGGAGGCACAGCGTGGGCACATGGGAAAGCCTGGATGAGCAAACTAGATGAAAATCTGTTCATCTGATGATTCAAGTGAATTCAGCTACAAATGAGCAAGCTGTGGTGCTCCAGTGGGGTTGTAGTTAGCTGGGGTGTGTGTCACTCAACTACTCTAAAGGTTTGGTTTTCTTCCTGGCATTATAATAGGGCAAGCTTGATGCATGTTTAAAAGCTGTTTTCACTGTGTGATTTCACAATGAGGAACATAATTTTTTTTATTTATTTTTTTTCCCCCATTCTACTCCCTACAGTTCAGAGGTGTGCACTGATCCAAGGGTTACTGGTTAACTCAGCTGCGTGACCTCAGCTGGTCGTACAGGGCAATTTTCTTGCTTTGAAGGCCTGTGCTGAACTCAGCCAGGAGAGAATGATCTGAATGTCTTAGAGGCCCATGGACTACTGTGATTATCTAGTTCACCCCGGAAACCCAGGAGAAATGATTGACACTTCTATTTAGAGCCTATTTGTAGCTTCTTGTCCAGAGGCATGCCTGAGCCGCCTCCTTCCCCATCTGCACTTCAAATGTCTCAGAATGCAAAAGTGTGTGGAGCAGGATCTTCCTCCCAAGACAGTTCTGAAAGCCATCTTCAACTACGGCCCTTGTGTGAAAAATGACTCACTAAGAACCACCACATATTCTGCCTTCGAGAAGTTTTAAGCCAAGTTTTCATAGTATATTTTAACTTAATCTGGAGATATGATATGCATTTACTAAAATTATTCCCCTTTAAAATGTTGTTTGTGCTCACCCCAAGACTTTAAATATGTTTGAGGAGAGAAGGCTGGAGCAAATAACTATAATCTGAATACATCACAGGTTAGTAAAGTGTTAATGACTTCGTATCTTTATGTGACATTTGCTTCTAAAGCCTGGAGTCAAAACCAGGGCTCCGCTGCCCAAGGCAAACATCACACCTATCCCCAAGAGCTACACCGGGTGCTTTCCCCTTGCTGGGGAGGAGGAGCGACCACTCCAGGGGCTCCTAACTTGGCTGTTGAACTACTCCTTGGCTTCTCCTGCTCACCCCTCCCAATGAGGTACCAGCTCTGTGTAGGATGGGAAAGACCTGCCTTACTCTCTTCAGGTGCCCAGTTCAGCCCAGTGCTGCCCCTTCTGCTGTGGTTTCTAAGGGGAAGAGCCAACAACCAAGGACTGAAGCCCATCGGGGAAGCAGTTGGACCACCCTATCGCTGGGTCTGCCAGGCTGAGTTAGGGCAGGAGACAAATCAAGTATTTCTCTAGCCTTGTAGGTAGGGAAATTTGTGGTCCATGAGTCCCGTCTCCTGCTGGCCTGCTCCATGTGCTAGCCACTGGGCCACACCATCCATGCATCCAAACTGTCTGCTCGGGGGTGGATACTTCTCCAAGTTCAACTGTCTGTTCTCAGCCCTTGTTGGCATAGAAACAACCTTTCCAATTAACCTTTTGCAAAATATATACAGAAATATTCTGAAAGCAAATGATCTTCTTTCTTCCTGTCTTTTTCACAGGCCAAAAAAACAAAAAAGGAAAAAAAGGAGTCAGGAGAAGTGGGAATCTGGGTCTTCTTAATTTTGGAGCATTTCAGGCTCTCTGCAGACTGTTGCCAGGCTGTGTAGCTGCTCCCTAGCGATAGTAACAGGCAGACAAAATACAAAGCAATCAAATTTCACTTCTCATTCAACCCTGTCCTCTGCATGTTTTAGAGAAAAGAATGAGAGCTGGGCCTAATAATTATGTAAATTACTCCAAGCACGAAACAATCGAGTGAGGATTAGTAAACCCTGGGCTTTTCAAAGGTTAGGACAGATCCCTTACAGAGGGACTTGAGTTGCTGCCAAGTGCCCCATCCTATTGGAAAGAACGAGTCCTGCCTACCTGTCACTGCCCATCAGTGCCAGGCTCTTGATGGGCTCACATTGCCTTTGCAAAGCTGGAGGAGAAGGTGTCCTGAAGCAGCCTCTTCCCTTGTTGAAACTCTTAAATTTAGAAGTCAGGAGAGCAATTTCTGGACAACCCACCTCCTCTCTCGCTCCTGCCTGTATCCAATCCCTTGGCAAGGCCCATTTCCAAGGAGTAATCATGATCTTTCCCTGGAAAGAAAGGGAGTATGGTCTTCCTCCATATATCGGTGGAAAGGAAGAGTGCTCAGCTTCTGAGACCTGGCCTGAAACCCCATCAGGGTTTTCCCTGATAAGTAGAGGTGGTTTAGTGAATGGAAGGGAACAGATGAACGCTTTATCCTTCAACAGAGCATCACACAGCCTTGTTTGTTCCTCTATCACATTAGCCAGCTTCTATTTCAAATGAAGACTGTTCCTGCTCCCAGGATGGATCTGGACACAAGCAATGTCTTTGAGATTTACAGAAAATTGAACCAGTAGCATTAAAGTCTAAACCAAGTTTTCCTAGGTTATTTTTAGAATAACATCATCTTAACTGTGTAGTATTCAGCTGTGTCTTTGGCCTGAAGAAAGAAAATAGTAAGATGAGATTTGCCAGGGGATACAGAAAATGAGTACATTCTTTCTGCTCCTGTGAAGGTTCAGGGAGGCTTGTGGTGTGCCTAAAAGGAGCAGAAGAAAAGGTCAGTGAAGAGCATGCCTGTGGCATGAAGGCTGAAGATGTGTGCAATGAATTTGATCTCAATACATTGTTTTCCTAGCAGGTGGTGAGTATAAAAGATACGTGCATCAACTGTGGCTAGTTAGTGACTCTAAGAAAACAATGCACACCGCACTTTGTGTCCCTGATCAATTAACTAGTAGAAAACGGGACGCATGACAGCTTGTGTGGCATGAGGGGCTTGAAATACAATCTACGTGATGCCAAGATGCAATACGTGGAGTGAGTGAAGGTGATTTTAACCCGAGTACCTGCAGACCGGGTGCTGACTGTCTGCAGTGCCTGCAGAGGGATGTAAGATTACAGCCCATCGTGGAGGTGTGATGACATTCCAGTGTGCTGCCATTTTCATTACAGTCTCTGTCAAAAAGATGGGCACAGGTGCTGTGTACTGTTCTTGGTATTAAAATAAGAAAGCGAACGTTTATTTTTTCGTCTTCTGTTCTTGTCTCAGCATTAGCTATCGGAGTGAGCCATCAGTCAGACAGCAGTGCTGATAGATCTTCATTTTCACTGTATGCTTTCACTCACTTTTGTGACAAAGATTACTGGACTAGAAAATAGCGCCCCATTAATCCTCCACTGGCAATATTAGGACTAAAATGAACTGGGACAAATGGCACAGGACGTGCCTCTCCAATGAGCAAAGATAGCAGCATGAGGGAATGAGACGACTCGAAATGAAGTGAAGCGTGGCTGGGAGGTAAAATCCAAGCAATTGTACTGTGCTGTGTCCACCTGTAGCCCTGCCGCTTGGGCCCGTCATTCGGAGTCCTGGCTCTGTGGTTCTCGTATGATGTCCAGCATGATGGGGCACTAGTCCAGGCTGCACCCAAGGTGCTGTAAATGCTGAAAACAGATCCAGGCAGGAAAATAGATCTAAGCAGGTATGCCTGTGGCTCAGTGAGGCTGGAGGATCTAGCATGGCTGTAAAATACCTCATGGCAGGGTTTGAAGGATGCATGACTACAAGTTGTGTCCTTCCTTCCCCCTTTCCACCAAGGACCTTCTATGCTTGTTTTTAGCAAGGTTATCTGTGTTTCTGCACTTCCATGTCTTCCGAGGTGTAAGGTAAGAAAGCATGGCGTGGAAATGTAGTGTCTTTGCAACACAAGGAGCATTTCAGCCAGCAGCTCTAGATGCTACGCCAACTCGGTATGTTTAAGGCACGTGGATGAAGTAGACAAAAGCTCTGTTACAGCATCCTTGGCAAACATTATGTTCATCTGCCTTCATGCTTCCTCCAGAAAGGGCAGAGAGGTGTGCAGCAGGCTGACTAAGGCTGGCTGTCGGCAGGATCTGGGGTAAGGCTCAGGCAGAGTGGGACCCATCAACTATTGTCAGCACAGCCTCCCCCTGTGCAATCTGCAGCAAAGAGTCTTGGAGCTAAAAATGTCCTTTGGCTGTAACCAGCCTGTCCCATTAGCTTCCTGATGGTAGACAGTTCTCCTCTCTCTGATCTCACAGATCACCTCCCTGAAATCATTCCTCTAAACACTTAAAATGTTGATTCTAATAAATAGAGGCACTGTAAACTTTTGAAGAAGATGGATTTCTTTAAGCCTTAGGGCTCATATCAGATGATGTGTGATCCAGGGGATCTTAGCCCCCCCTCACGAGGTCAAGGAAGAGTTAAGGTACGGGTTCTAACACCCTGAACAGTAAAAGACTCACTTTCCTCTGAAGGTCTTTCTGGCCATTCAGTCACAGTGCAGTACCCGTGTCTCCCTCCTGCTGCTTTTATAAACAGTAATGAGGCAATAATGTCACTGACAAATAATAGATCATTT
>NW_009729669.1:28315-43771 GCF_000703405.1 Apaloderma vittatum | reverse complement strand
ATCATTTTCCTGTGTTTGTAGGAAAAAACCAACCTTTGTAACAGACGATGAATAATGTCATGGCATTGCAATAATTGATATCTGAGGTAGAGTTAAGTGTGGCTGACAAATTGCTCTGTGGGCAGCCCTAAACTACAGCGCCAGACCCAAATTCAGCCCTGATGTGGCTCAGTTAGGATCTGTAGCCCCGGAGGTCAGAAGACCTCCAGCTCGAGGGACAGTGGTTAGTGATGCTGCTCCCCTCCTGCTTTCTGCCTTGTGCTGCCTCCTCAGCTGGTACAAAGCTACGAAAAATGAACAAGACTTTGCTGTGATTTGCTTATCAGGCCGTCTCTTTTGGTATCTGTTGAATTGTAAATACTGGGCAATTTATGGCTTGTGTCCCCATCTGCCACTCCAGGAGCAGGTACTTCCCAGCTACCCTTAAACTGCAGTGTTGTCTACCCTCTCTCTACCCAACACCAGCCCTGGCTTTGGCCCGTTAGCATCTGAAGTCCTGCTAAGTGGGGTCTGCTCCCACCATGCCTCTCTGGAGGAAGAGGGGCACGTGGATTTCCTTAACACATTCCTTTTCTGGGTCACTGGAAACTGCCTGAGGAGCTGGGGTGACATCCAGAGCTGAGAACTGGGCAACGGGCTCTCTAACCCAGATACTTTGTGTAAAACCTGAGTTGACTGGCTCAAGTCTGGACACCTGTCGTGTCCATCTTCCTCTTGCCGCTCCATTTCCTTGCACTGCAGGAGAACCAGGGGTGCTCAAATGAGGAAGGGATTTTTTGGCAAAGGCTAAACAACCAAAGTTTTGATGCTTTTTTCGACACAAGACAGGCGGACCAGCCTAGAAACAGGTGGGTGCTGTGCAAAGTATGGGTATTTTTTCTATTTCTAGACCCCTAAATATCAAAACCCAGCCCACCATATGAGCCACCAGATGCCTTTCTCATTTTCAGATCCTTCCTCCAGAAGAGCATCTCTGTATACTCATGGGCACGCCTGCTTCCTTTCCTCTTTTTATCGAACTTGTAGCATTTTTGCTCTTCACCCACTGGATTCCAGTTCTGAAGTCAGTACATTTCTTTCTATCAGCAGCCTTTGAATCGCCCCCTAGGATGTTACAGACTCGGAGAAACAAGCTGGAGCTTCATTCTTTATATTAATGAACATAAACTATAGAAAATTTCTAAACTTTCCTTTTTTAAAACACAGGACGATAAGAAAGGCTCTTAATGGAGACATAGCCACATACCTTGCTTACACAAAATCACCCATTACGATCCATTAGTGTGTTGCCAGAGTGAGGACCGGAGATCTTGGTCTTGTGTCACTTCTCATTTCCAGGCTAATCTATGAGCTTCTCTAGCGATAATTTTGTAAACATACATGACAGATTGCTGAGAATGTGTATTCATTGCGTAAATCGGTATATCCGGCAAGTGATCCCTAGCACAGAGCAGGGAAAGGCTAGCAGGTTATGCTGTTGAAAGCCTTGTGGGATTTCTCCGAGCTCAATGCATTTTATGTCATGTAATTGGTATGCTGGCGGCAGATCTGTTATAAAGAAATAGGCTTAAACATTTTCAGGCACACTTTCTGTATGTAAATCTTTGCCAGTAATTATTACACGTAACCGAGGAGTTTTGCTAATGATCAAGTAAAATAAATGATCCTGTTTGTTTCTTTCGCTCTGTTCATTGTAATGTTTTGGTCTCAAAATCCAATTACCACTAGCTTGGCTCTGCGGTAAGTTTTGCTTCCAACCTCTTTTGTAGGTCCATTCTCAGAACTGTATTTCAGTAATCTGTTGACAACACTGCAGTTTCTTCTCTACCACTAATTTATAGGCAGGAAAACAAATGGCGCTTGCAGATGGTATGGGCAGAAGAGTAAGCAAATCAAAAAAGCAGTTACTAAGTAAAGCCACTTAGTGTGATTCAAGTTCTTAAGGAAAATAAGAAGTTTACTGTGTTGAGCAATTCCAGTATATTATGAGAAGCATCTATCCTGAGCAAAAGGTGGGCAAGGCGTGGCAATGACACCTGATGGAAATTAAGAAGGAAACAGCAAACACAGGCTTTTACAGCAAAAGCTGAGATTCACAGGAGATGGAGCACAAATTATTTTCGTGACTAACAACTGGGCTGAAACAAACAGAGTGTGTTTGGGTTCTGTTTCATGAAGTCAAAAGTCCCCATTCAAGGCTACTTTTTCCCCCTTAAATGAGGAGCTATAGGTGAGAAGGGAAGATCTGAGAAATCTTTCATCCAGGTTCTCCTATGCTGGGACTCACAGCTTCTTCAGCCACAGGCTTACAGTTAGGGCAAGTGCAGGGCTGAAAGAGCAAAGCAGTGGGCTGGTAAAACCAAGGAGCAGAGGTCGTGCCTGTTATTTCTCCAGAGCATCCCAGTCATTTGTTTATTCCAACCTCTTTGCTCTCCAAGTACTCCTGCAGTTACCCCTACCCTTTGTGGGCAGCTCTGCAGTTCAGTAGCCAGGGAACAAGATGGCAAAGTGAGCTACCAAAATACTCCCTGCAAACAACACCTCCTCTCCTGCGTTAAAGAAAGGCTGGAAAGACGCAGCAGTGAAATACAGGTGTTAGTAGAAAACCAAAAGAGTTGTAGAGAAAGAAGAGAAGTGATGGAGAATTGTAAATAGTGCAAAATCCTAAGAGGACAGAAGTAGAGGAGGGCACGAGGAGAGACAGCTCCTGGGGTGTAACTAGAGTAAAAGATCTCCTTAATAAGGCAGAGGCACATAGCTTCCAGCCTCAGGGTGTTCCAGGCATCAACAGCTGCAATCAGCCCACTTCTGTGTTTTATAGCATCTTCTTCAAGTCACTGGAGATGTTCCAGCTTTCTGCTCATTATCATTTTCCTCTCTGAACTGGATGTGGCTGAGCTCTGAAGTAAGGCAGCCTGGGCTTCTCAGTACAGGTTGGTGAAAACTTGTGCCAACAATTAGGGGTGGGCAGAAATCTTTCGCTGGCTCTTGTTTAGGATGGGCACAGTCAGGGACAGGGAGTCTCTGCTGGAGCCTTCTCCTCTTTCCAGCTGCATGCCAGCCTGTGGCACTGCCTCCACTATGCAAATCCATCAAGTTTACAGAATCCTGAGGGATCTCAGTGGTTTGGCTGTGCAAACAGTGATGGAGTAAATGCTTAAAAGTCTGGTTAGCTCCCACTGGAGCAAATTCCATTGAGATTGGACTGTGGGCTGGTCCGTGCTTCCTAAAGACCCTTCTAGTCTGTCTACTCTGGTGGATTTGTGTGTGTACATCAGTTGATAAAAGATCAGGCATTCCACTTACCATACAAGCTACTTAACCATGCTTAGCATTTCAGAGATGGCCATCAAGATATGTTTTGCAACCATGATAGTAGTTTCTTCTAGTCCAAGCTGTGTGCCATACATGGCCATGGCTAGGCTCAGTGCTAGCCATATGATCCTGCCAGAGAAGGAGCATGATGCTTTCAGATATCTAGAAAGTATTGAATTATTGCAGGATTTAACATTCGGTAGATGAAATTACCCTTTCAAGTGACCTCCAATGTAATAAAGAACCAAGACTACTCAGTGCAATGGTTTTATTGCAGAAAATCACAAAATGATGTACTGGAGCAGCGTCAACTTGTCATAAACTACTTTGAGTAATGAACCTTAAAAAATATCAAAGGCATGTAAACTGTGTATTTCTGGAGGAGGATACCTGTGGTGGGTAAAATACATACATAGATCCCACAAGAAAATTGTAGGTGTGATTTAGTTGGATTTGTTATTTCCTACTGAGATTCAATCATACAGACATAGTGAGGTCTGTGGCAAAATTCTTGTACATATCAGTGAGTGTTGAACATTGTTGTTATAAATTAGTGGAAGAGACCTGACAGTGTCAAAAGGTATGAACAGGTATCAGAAACACTTGCATTTTTCTGATTCATGCTTTCTGCATCTCCTACATTTGGACTTTGATTCTGATTCAGTCATTTAGATCCCACTTAATTGTCTTAAGTTCTGCTGTTTCTCTGGAAAATACATAGGTCTGGGGCCACAGCTGATATAAATACGCGCAGTTCCATCGCTTCGGTGTAGCAACACTGATTTATATCATGGCTGGGCGGCTCTTCAGGAGATTCATCAGCGTAACCGTTTCATATTAACTGGTGTGAGGGAGGATAAAATGCTCAGTGACTTTAACTTCACTGTGAATCACTGTTTTTCAGGCAGTGGGGTTTCTCTTTGGGCGATGCATTCTACATTAGGAGTATGTTTAGCCATTTTTTAGGATATTTTTGGTCAGGTCCTTGTATGAGGGGCTTTAACCCCTTTTCCTAAGGGCAGGCAATGGTACAACTACTGTGTGCTGCAGCTGCAGGGGGTTCCCTTGGGTTGATGTACACACGTACACCCATAACCTGACCCAAGTGTGTGTGTTTGAATGACTGTGTTGCAAAGCCAAATAGACTGTGATAGAGGGAAGAGGGGAGGAAAGGATGACATCCTATTCATACCTTGAATAGAGCTACATGTGTGGAGAAAGTTCACTGCTGAGCAGGAAGAGGGTGGAAAAAAAGAGATCTCACATCAGCCAGCCAGTGTGTTGCAGTTGAGCATGAGGGTTCAGAAGGGCAGCGTGAGGACATCTCTGCAGCTTGTACTTCAGGGTCCTGGGTCTTGCTCCTCATCTCCAGCTGTGTCATACGTGCACTGAACTCAAAGCAACCCCTGTATAATTAAGGGAAATTCTCCGCATACACAGGAGCAGCTGGGCAATGGGTGTCTGGTTTGGAAAGCCCTGCAGGTCACCTCCTCTCCATGCCAGCACTCACCACAGGCCCCAGGAGCTTCCTGCCGCTGCTTTGAAATTGGAGTTATGTGAGAGCCCAGCTGCAACGTGCCACCGGCAGCGCCAGGGAGGCAGAAGCCCTCATCGAGGTCTTGGGTGCTGGCAAACACATCTACATAAAATACTCTGAGAGGCTGCAGAGGAGATATTTACTTTCCCACGGCATGGTTGTGTAAATTTGGTGTAAGCTTGGGCAGCATGGAAATCTAGAAGCACTGGGTATGCACGGTTACAGTCCCTGTATGACCCTTGCTCTTGCCATTGGTTTCTGGGGAAGGGCTGGTGAATATTTTTGTAAAGCTAATAGAGCACACAGCCCTCTCCCAGCCCTTTCAGATGGTCTGTAATAAAACAGAGGATTGACTCTGGAATTAGTTAACAGAAACGAGACTAATTCTAAATGCAAATATATTGTAATTAATATATTCTTTTTAATTTTTAAAGAAAGATGTGAGTCTGAGCTAACATATCAGACTTGAATTATCTCACAGCTGGGTTGATTTGATCCAGTCTATTGAGGAGAGATTAAGTTCAGCATCAAGTCCAGCATTTTAATTGTTATTAAATATTTGTGTAGCAACTAGAAGCCATAGTTGAGAACAAATCGCTCGTCTGTGGGTACCGTGTACCTGCAGGAAAATCCCTAGTTGGAAGAGAGATGTAATTGAACAAGACAAGACGGACAAAGAATGTGTTGTTGGGGACAGATGGGAATGGAGGTACAGAGGGAGGGATCCACTTGCCCAGGGTGATGGAAGAGGTCTGTGGCAGAACTGGGGGCTGAAATCATATCTCAAGGACAGCAAGGTTTTTTGGCTGATTGAAGCTTAGCCTAAAGTAAAAGTCTTATTTTTTACTACAGAGTTAGTCAATTATTTGAACAATTTTAAATGGATGTGGTACATTAACAGTTAATTAAGGTCTGGAACAGCTTATGAAGGGATGTGGTAAATGCTGTGCTCACTGTAGTTAAGGTTGGATCTCTTTCTCGTAGATATGGTCTGCATCCTCTAAAAATTCCTGGATTAAGGCTGGAAATGCTGGGTACATTTCAGAGGTCTTTGTTATGTGAGAGCTTGAGCTGGGTGGCAGTGACGGTACCTCCAGATGTGTGAACCCAGGGCGTCATCTGGCTCCTGGGCAAGACTGTGACCGTGGGCTGTCTGAACTTCCATTTTAAAGATCTTTGACTTCAGTTCAGGGTTGTTGCTAACAGCAACTTGAACTAAATGGATATAAACTCCCATTTTTCCATTTGTAAATCACTGAAAAAGCAAAGCAAGCTGAAACTTTCTAACGCTTTCATCTCTTCTGAGAACCAGGCAAAAGAACGTAGAATTTATTCCTGTTTTAATTCCCTGCAAAACAATTATTGTAAGTGACCATAAACAGAAAGCAAAGTTTTGGGCTTACTTTTATCTTTGAACTTCACTTTGTGACTCTGAGGATGAAGTGTGAGAGCAGGGAGGTTGGGATATGGACCAGGCCCGTCGCTGCCTGCTTGCCAGAGAGCCATGAAGAGTATTCTTATTCGTGTTTCTAATCCCCACAGCATGTGATGAATTACTGGCATTACTCTATCTGGCCCAAAGAGCCTCATAGCTCACAAGTCATACGTTCATGCCACTGCCTTTCGTAAACATATATTTTAAATATACATTGATCAGGTATGCACTGTTATTATTCATCCAAATGTTCTCATCTCCTAACGCTTAATAACAATAATAAAGATTAATGCTAAGGTCCAACACAGAAAAAGGCTGTACGATTGTATATTTATTTTGCAAGTTTAATTAAGGCCGTTTGTTACAATAAAAATTAATGTTATTATCTTCCCAAGTGCAGCATAGCCGGTATGAAATAACTGGACTTCACACCACAGCTGTCTGAAATGGCACGGGGCTGGAATCGGTCAAAAGGAGATGACAACCTAGATACGTTTGTGTTTAGATCTTTTTGGAGTTGATGAGTGATAAGAAAACACAGTTACTGCAGTTTTATTTCGGTAGGGGGTTAGCAGCTGGTCTGAACCACTTGGGTTCATCTCTCGCGCTGCGAGTGCCACTATGGGTGACCTTAGATAAATCGTTCACCCTCTGGGGCCTTTGTTTACCCTTCAGGAACGTGTTAGATTGAACCCACCATTAGGGAAGGATTTTTAAACTAGATGGGGGGGGGGGGGGGATTGTTTACAGATACATTGCGATTAGTCCTTGACTTTATTTGAAGCAGAAATCTGGTCTTATGATGGGCTGGAAACTACCAAGCAGCGAGTCGATGCATTTTTCCTTCTTCCAGTGGCACCGGGGTTAGGAGCGATGCTGGTCTCTGTGCCACAAGGAGTCTTGCTGTGGCCAGGGGATCCAGCCCTCACAATCACTGTGTCTGCACACTGAAAGCAGAGTTTTCAGGGTGAAAATTTTAGGGCCAGGCTGAGCCACTGCTGCTGTTGAGATTGACAAGAGCAAATGACATTTCACTCGCCATAAAGTGTAGAAACTGGGCTACAATCCATCGACCTCAGTATGCCAGCTCCAGCCGTGACCCAGAGCATTAGAGGATGCTCAAGCAAACGGTGCGAGGAACATCCTGATTAATTAGTTTACAAAAGCTTTTCCTAATGCTAAATTGTCAGGGATTGCCTTACTCTGCACGGCAGAAGATTTTGATTCTTTTTCCAAAGCTCTCTGTATAAAACGTTGCTAAAAGTTATTCCTTCCTCAAATCTTCTGAGTTCTTGGCTCAAAACCAAGATCATTTCTATCTGTGTTTTATAAAGTTGTGATCAAATTCTAATCAAAACACTAACCCCAAGGTATTTCCAAATGCCTTGCCAATAACTAACAGAGACAGTAAATATGATTTGATACCTTAGAGCTCCTCCAAGTCTGATTCTCATCGAGATGAAAGCCTTCGGGCAACTGAGAATTTGGCTCCTTTGCTGCTGACAAAAATCTAATCAGAAATAAGGGTGGGATTCCCATCGGTTCCCGAGAGATTCTTGCCTGGTTATGAAATGAGCATTTAAGGTTTCATTTCTGGCCGTTGCCTTTTGGAAAAATAAAACCTGACATTTTAATGTGGACCCTGCACACCAAAGAAGTTTTAGAAAGCAGAGAGACCTGCAAAGCCACACACAAAAAGAGGAGAAGGAGGGAAAATTAGGCAGAGGAAACATCTGCTAAAGTTTTCCTGTTATTTCAGGAATGTTTGTATAACTCAAGCATTCCCTAACTCTTTTTTGTATCACGGACAACATCTTCGCTAAAAAATTGTCTTGTATCCCACCCCCCATCACATAACCACTCTCCCTGCTTGTGCGTGCTTACACAGAGGAGCAGTATCAAGAATGTACTTAATGCATTTGAGTTTTGTTTTAGTGGGGCTGAGCAGCCAGGGATGAGAAGGGTGTTGCAGCTCGCTGGTCTGCAGCACACTGCTGGCGGCAGCTTTGCCAGCCACGACTGGAGACCTGAATCTCTTCCTCTCCTCCTGCAGCTGTTGAAGCACAATGAATTATGTTGTGTTCCATAAATTAAGACTAAACCCCTTTATGTCCAGTAGAGAGAAAAGACCCCCAGAGCTGAGGCGGCCTCGTGTTTCTTGTTATAAAGTTAATGCAAAAGGCTGGTTTCGTTAAACTTTTAGTAGCAGTTGGTTTTAGAACTGTGTGTCAAAAGTGCCGAATGCTGGTCTGATTATTGAACTCACCACAAAGATGATGGAGGGAGTGGAGCATCTCCCTTATGAGGAGAGGCTGAAGGAGCTGGGGCTCTGCAGCTTGGAGAAGCAGAGGCTGAGGGGTGACCTCAGTCATGGTTATCAATACGTCAAGGGGGAGTGTCAGGAGGATGGAACCAGGCTCTTTTCAGCAGCATCAAATGACAGGACAAGGGGCAATGGGTACAAGCTAGAACATAGGAGGTTCCACAAAAACGTGAGGAAAATCTTTTTCCCTGTGAGGGTGACAGAGCCCTGGCCCAGGCTGCCCAGGGAGGGTGTGGAGTCTCCTTCTCTGGAAACATTCAAAACTAACCTGGATGAGTACTTGCGCGATCTACTGTAGGTGATCCTGCTCTGGCAGGGGGTATGGACTAGATGATCTTCTGAAGTCCCTTCCAAGCCCTGACATTCTGTGATTTAAGAGGTAAAAACTCACTTGGATTGTTCTGGTGCCATCATAAATGAACCGTCACTTCAGCTATTAAGACTCATGCTCGATCATGCCATTTAGAGCCTACTGAGAGGCAGCACTGGCTCATCCCTGTAACAGTATCAGAGCACAGCACATTTGCCTGCTTGTTCTCAGTGAAATATCAAAAAGGTTGGACAGAGTTGGATGTACTTTGGTTGCAAAGCTGGGAGAGTGTTCCAGCTGGATGTATCTACCTACCTCTGGTCAGACTGAAAATCTCGCTTCTGTCCAAACAAGAGGAAAAAAGTAGTTGTCACACACTGTGCTGTCACCAAGGGGAAGGCTGTCCCGCTGGGTGATCTGGTGTCTGTTGTCATCTCAGTTTCTAACCTCTCCGTTGAGTGCGAGCCGTGCTGTCACCTGCAATACGGACACCTGGCCGCTGCAGTATGGGCAGAAAAGACCAAATTGTCTCAGTTTCTTGAGAATCTTTCTGAAACAACTCTCCTAGCTGGGTTTTACACAGTAACATGAGGTCTTGGTCCTGTTACTAATCCTCTAAGGGTTTTCCCCTCCTCCAAGCCTGTGCAAGAGACATAACAAGATCCATCCTGTAAGGAAACGATTTTTTTTCTTGCTCAATCAGAAACATATGATATTAACCTTTGGGGAAAAATACATCAAGTTTTACGTTTGCTCCTACGGTAACATTAGGAATTGATTTTAGGACAGACTACAGCAGTACTACTTAGTACTTTAGCAGTACTGTAGAAATAGGTATCAAGTTACTAGTATGGGAATCATTGCCTAGATACTATAATAGCAGGCAATATGGGAAAACCTTAAATAGACTGTGATTATGTATGTAAGTGAGAGCATGCAATTTAGTGTGGGAATGGCTGGGCTTAACACCTGCATTTAGTCCTTAAGTATGTTCAGCAAACTAATTTCCAGAAGCCTAAATTAATAAATTGTGTGGTGTTTTTCTTCTCATTAGAAAGACTTGAATCCTCGTTTCCATGACCATTACATGCTAAGTAAGGCATTGGCTCCCGTTTCAGCTCCATAAGGAACTAAATACTCCTATATTTATCCCAAAGTAGGGTAGTTTTCCATGCCACCGGGTTCAAGGAGGCTTCCCACAAATGTATAGCACAGACAAACGGCACAAAACTCACCGCAGTGTGGGATGAGCCACTTACGTTGTACAGCGTAACATAAAGTGAAGGGGCATAACAGCTCTTCTTTTCCTTTACGTGCGTGTGCGTGGAGGTGTTGGTGCATGTGACTCTGTATTTCTCTTTAGAAAGCAAGTTCTGTGAACGTGAACACAACGTGCAATGCAATCCACTGGCCGAATTAGAGCCATTAGGGACCCACGAAAGCCAAAAAGTTTGCGAAGTTTTCTCCCCATTATATGTCTCTGACAGCACTCCTGAAAATCGAAGTACGTGCTAGATATGGAAGCAAATTAGCAAGCATAGAATAATCCAGATATTTTATCTGGGGGACATTTTGCTGTATTTGTGGGGTTTTTTTCATAATCAAACAATCTTTAAGAAGTGTGATTCTGCTTTCTGTCAGGAGCAAATAACCTCCGTTTCTTTTTCCCCGATTTAGAAGGAAGTTTGCATCAGTAACAGATCAGAGACTGCACAAAGGTTTCCGATCAATTCGCAGGTGATGTTTGTTTGCATTGTTTAAGAATTCAGTCACTTTAGTAGATATCCTTCAAATATTGCATGAAATATTTGCCAGAGCCCACAGGAGAGCTTGCAGATTGCCTCAGGACAGCAAAAATCCTCGAGCAAAGAGCTGAGGGGCTTCTCAATGCCTGCCTACATGTCCTCCTCCAGCTCTTGGTCGCTGATCCTAGTGAGTGGTGTGCTCATTGATTTCTTTGAAAGATGCATCTGGAGTTTCAGCCAGAAAAAAGGTTGGATCTTTAGCTTAGTGCGCTGAGGCTTATTTACTGCATTGGCTTGAATCTGAGATTAAGGTTTTCAAAAGAAATTGGGACCTGAAAAGTAATGGCCCTGCTTATATTCATGGATTATGCCCTGGGAACTGATTTACTGCGGAGAAGTTTGGAGAACTGCAGCAGCAGCTCCAGAGGCTGGAGTCCAGCTGGAGTGCCCAGAAATACAGGATCCGGAGGGGTTCCGGGATGCAATCCTGGCATCCGTGCGGGATGGGGTGTGCAGCGAGCCCCCTGAGATCCCACATCAGCACCGCAGGAACCCAGAGATGGGGGCTCCTTTGGTGCAGAGGGGATGGTCATTTACCGGTAGCAAAGCTGGCGGATCATTTAAGTCACGCTTAGTCACCAAACCACATGAATGGCGTTGTGTGTTTGGCCTGTTCGGACAAGCCGGGGGGTTGACAGAACAAGAGAGGATTTGGTGTTGTATCAGTTGTGACAGTTTCAAATTCTGCTAATTGCTGTCGATTGTCAGGAATTATTATTAGACCAAGATGACGATTCAAATTTAGCCATAAAACTGTGTATTTTGGCTAAGATAATAATCCACAGTACCGTTTAAATGTTCCAAATGCTTTTCTGAGTGAGCAGGTTGAACGCTGTGCTATTGAAGCTGCTAGTCTAGCACATTACTCGGTGGATGTAAATCATTGCTTGCATGAACACTAACCTCTCAGTTCTTCCACTAAAGGTAGTAATTTTTCTGTAGGCATATTTGGACACTTTATGCTGGTCATTAATAATGCAGAAACTAAACAGCAATTAAAGCGAGAAAGAAATATATGTTCTGGTTTGTAGGACTGCTGAGTAACTGCAGTCCTAGTTAGAGATAACAGATGTTGTGGGTGTTCTGCACTTCGAAAATATCATTCCCATGTTCCTCAGGAAAATGAATGGGCCTAATTTAAATTAAGAGATTCTTCTGTTTTACTGAAATATCATATGGCTTCTTTCTATTGACTCATTAGTAAATTAGTCCATTGATCCTTAAGCGCTTTGATCAATGAAATACATGCTCAGGAGTGTTTTGAGGCTTTCATGGCTATTAAGTTTAGTGCAGTGGTTGGCTTACTTTTGGGTTTTAATGAATCGCTTTGCTTTTGCTGTGAGCAATGAACACTTTCCAGTGTGCGTAGAACAAGCTTGGGGACGTGGGGGAGACAAACAAATGCCCTTGGCCACTTGCCACCATGCTGGTAGCACCTCATCATGCGCCAAAATTCTGTCACTGCTCAGCCCACAGTGGGCATAGCTGGGCACAGCTCCTCTTTCTTACCTTGAGGATTTTCTTATTTCCCCTCTCCCATAGCGTGCCCTTCCATAGCTGCTTTCCTTTGCCACTTCAAGCAGCTCGGTGTTTGCCAGGCTGGTTTTTCTCAGCAGTTGTGTGATAAGGAGTTGAGTTTTCCCTCTCCTGCAGATGGGAACGAAGCTACCTGCTTTCTCATCCCATGTAGGACTGCCCGATTGAACACGATGGGTCAAGTTGTCCAGGTTAACTTAGCTGCTCTTAACGCAGCTCTGAGAGCAGAGTGGTTAAACTGGTTTTAGGTCATCTTTTCAGCAATTCTCCTTTTGGCTTAGCCTTAGTCTGAGCTTGGGGGAGAGATAAGGGGGGGCACTTGCAGGCTGCTGGGGCTGAAGGGGCTGCCAGCAGCCCAAGTAACAGCACTGGGGTGGTGATGGCTTCTCCCTTGGCAAGGTGCAGCCTGTGAAAGCCTTGACTCATCTAGAGGAGCCCAAGGTGCATATTTGTCCCTTCAGGAGATGCCCTCCCATCCTGATCCGAGACATTTTAGTCCCATTCACTGAGCCTTTGGTTCAGGTCAGGAGAGCCTGCAGAGCTCAGACTGGTTTGGGATGAGATTCAGCTCCCAGGTTTGACATGCCATGGCCTGGCTTCTGCTTTGGACTGGTCTGGAGTGCAGTGTTAGGCGTTGGCAAGGCATTATGTTCCCTGCGGAAAACCTGAGTCTTTCTTGAGAGCTCCCTTCATTTTCTGGCTCTCGGCCAAACTTCAGGCATTGTAGGTGTTTTGTCTTCTAAAGGCTACTCATGGGTAATCAACTGCATTCTACCAGCATGCTGGTAGAAAAAATGCCTGTTTTATTCTCCTTATTAGACCACAGAAGATGTGAAAATCTGCTTTAACACTGCGTAAAGAGACCGTCATAGGGGCTGTGCAGTCACTGACCCCTGGCGTCCAAACCCACAGAGGGAATTTCATGTGCTCTGTCTTTTTTTCCTTTTATCCTAAACACTAAGGAAGTTGAGTGATCTTAGATCGAGACACATCGATTATTTACATTATTTTTTTCTGTTGCAACTGTTTACTCTGTCTTGACTGGGATGATAAAGTGGTATTTTTTGCTTGATGTTTTCAAAGATTAAGATCAAAAATACTTAACGCAGAAGGACGTCTCTCCTGCCTTCAAATGGAAGCAGCAGTTTCAGGCTTTAATCCACTTTATTTGGAGATTATGGCTGAAAACTGGATTGCGAATGTCTGTTGAATGCCAAAGTCAAAGCTGTAAATCTTTGTACTAAGCAAAAAGAACTGACTTAAAATTAGGCATTTCCATAGGGAAGGAGTCCTGTGGCCTCGCTTATTGTCCCAGTGGTGTCTGGGAAAGTTCGATGCTCTTGGGTTTGTGTTGTATTGGGTAGGACAAAAGTGGCCTCATTAGCTCTATATGATAAATTATAGATCTAAAAATATCCATTACATTCAGATGATGTAATGAAACCAATTTTCACTTAGGAGCAGAAGAAAGAGAGGAACTTGATAAGTAACAATTGGATAAGACGTCTGCTGAGATTGCTGTGTTGTTTCTGCCAAACATTAAGCACAATTAAATGCCTGGGTAAAATGCCATTTTAACCAGCCCCACACCTAGGGGTGTGCCAGGATCTGTGTGTGGCCTCAGAGCTGGGGGTAACGTAGTGAATTTTTGCTGCCAGCTCGATTTTGCAGCCTTTTCAGCATAAAGACTGCAAAACCCAAGCTGCCGGTGGACGGCAGCTGGGGCTGATTGCAAGTATTTCGGGTCATGCATCATATTCCGCGGAGCTCAAACGATTCTAGACGCTTTTTGCTTGAATGTGCCTCCACTGCCAGTGACCTTTAGAGATTTAGAGATTTGCTCTCTGGCTGCCACACGTTGCATGTGATTTCCATTCATGGGGGTGCGCTGAGCACGGGGGGGTCAGGAGCAGGCAGCTGCGTGGTGCTGGACATCCTGTGCCAAGGATGCAGTTAGAAACCCATGGAGATAGAAACCCCGGGTGGCTGCAGGGAGGGCAGAGAGCCACAGTGTGCCTGGTTAGCTGGGACATGCCCGAGGACAGCAATGGTCTTAGCAAGCAGTGCGGATAAGGACGAAATAACTCCTGGATTTGGGAAAAGCTGCTGAGCCAAACTTCCCACCCAGCAGCTTGATATGTGTTTCCAAAGCAATCTCTTGCGCTGAAACGGGCTAAGGAGCTGCAGATACTCAAAAAATGAGAACTTATATGAGGTGTGACAGGTACAGAAACTCAAAACTGAGGAAGCTACTGCTGGAAGCCCTAAGGTCAAACAAAGCTAGTGAGATCTCACATCTCATTGAGGATCCACATTTCAAACAAGGGGTTATTTCTTAGAGCCTCTCTGATGCTTTAGCCGCTTCCTACCATCAGCAGAGGTTCATCACTGCAGCCCTGAATAGCAACACACGATGGGCTTTGGGTGGGATTGTCCATGCTGCTTTTCTGGCATTAATTCATATTAAGATATGCATCGGATGTCACACCAGATACCCAGTTTAACCCCTCTGGCCCCACAGTCATAAATCCTTAAGTCTATTGGCCATATGTGGGGCTTTTTGTCTGTGTGCCTTCTGCAAGTAAATGTTTTGGTATCACTGTCAATGAGTATTATTTGCTTCAACCCCGTGCTCCCATGCTCAATGCAGGCCATAAATCAGCAAAATTAATTAATGATTCTTCAAGTGCACTAACGCCTCCGTGTCTTTCAATGCCTTTATTTAAATAGGTAGTGCATGAGTAGCATCACAGCCAAGAATGTGAAATGTTTTTTTAAAGTTGCTGCAGCCATGGTCGTGGTGTGCATTGTTTATGTGGGGGATGTCAGGCTGCTGCCTTTGAATTCTTACTCAGTCTCCAGCCATTTACTGCAGGCCAGAAGCTGTAATGAGTAGGAAAGGAATTTGTTCCATTTCAGACAGAGCTATTAAGAGAAAATTATTCTCGAAGTAATTCTTATCCCGTGATGGGGTTGCTGAAATACTGCATATTATGGAAAGGGAAATTGCAAGCGTTTTGGCTTTTCTTCCCTTTTAGAACTATTATTTTATTACAATTGGCATACATGAATGCACACTTCTTTTTTTAAATCTTTTTAAAAACAAAACCATCCTGCCTTAGGTTCCAAACATAAGCTGAAGTGAGCAAAATTAAAGACCAGACTGCTCGGACGGGTTTTCAAAGGTGAGCAGGA
>NW_009729669.1:27612-28304 GCF_000703405.1 Apaloderma vittatum | reverse complement strand
TCTTTTGGCTGTGTGAATGCACGTCCCAGACACAAGCAAGAGGGAGGCACTGAAGAATAACACATTTGTGCTTCTAGGACTGCCCAGAGGGGTGATTCTGTGTATGAGAGATGGCTCAAACAGTACACTGACTCCTCATCCCACCCCACATGGACACCAGCAAGCAAATCCCTGCTTAGCACACAGCTGCCTAGGGTGGGAGTCTGCAGGTAAAGCACCTCGGATCCGGCTAAGGAGCCCAGCCTCAAAGGGATATCAGTGCTCATGGGTTTATGCCATCCCACAGGTAAAAAGGCCTTTTTGGTGCCTTCTTATCCTGGACGGAGCTGGGAATCACCTTGCTCGCCTTCCCTCGCCCACGCAGCCTTGGTGGATGTGGCAGCCCCGTGCGATGCGACTGAGCTGCGTGAGGAGAAACTGGTATCTCCTACCTCTGGTTTTAGACCAAAATTCTAAATCTGAAGGTGCTTCAATTTCTATCACAAATGTCCAAGGCAGTGATGTGGAAATAATATGTAGCTTAAAAAAGAAATCAGAAGAAATGCTTCTCTGGGCCTCTGGGGTGTTACAGAACATTAGTTCACCGACACCTTCCTGCAGAAGTTTTACAGGCAGGGCTTTTTGGTGTCGTTCCCGAAGTGTACGCCAGATGCTCGGGATTTATCAGAGGAGCGGCTGGAGGGCACCCGGCC